>NC_134498.1:39158010-39458010 GCF_040206685.1 Ascaphus truei
CTAGCCACGCCCTACGCGTTTCATCATCAAATATATATACACATACACTTATTTTTTTCTCAGTTTAGAAAATGGCTGGACTCTTTGTGGTGAGAACTCAATAAGGGGTGTGAGTTATAGATGAAAAGGAATCTAACAGAAAAATGAAGACCTAAGTATTCAAATTATCAGCAGCGGACAAAGTGAAGAGCAAAAAAGGTATTTATTGACCCATTAAACACACTGTTAATCAGGTGTTTTATGAGTCAATAAATACCTTTTTTGCTCCTTACTTTGTTCAGCACTGATAATTTGAATACTTAGATATACATTTTTCTGTTATATATATATATTATATATATATATATATATATATATATATATAATATATATGTAATAGCAGCGTCTATGCAAAATATACTAAACGTTTATTACTATGGTCAATGTTGCGCCTCTCCAAGGAGAAAGAAAAGGCTCCTTGGAAAGCTGAAGCGTTGCCCTTATTAATAAAGTTTTGCATAAGTCCTGGTGTGTCTGCTATTAATTTCTATTATACCCAATTTCTTGGCAACTAATGCACCGGGGTAGTACACCATTTTTAGTGGCGTGCCACTTTAATCAATTATATATATATTATATATTATGTGTATGTATAGCAATGCATCAGATCATAAAAAGGCTCAAAATACCAGCACCGAGAAAGAGATATATTTCTAAAGTATTTATTGCTCCATATAACACCGGATAGCCCGACGTTTTGGTCTCCAGAGAGACCCACCCCAGAAGTCCCCTCCTCGATTTGAGGCTTTGGAGTGTTAATAGGAAATGAAGACGATGATTTCAGCAACATAATATCGGGAGTCAAAGGCACATCGGGAACGATACGCTGCTTCGAGCACGATACGCTGCTTCAAGCTTTGATGACTCCTGGACAGTGTGTCAGACCTTATCAAATGATATGTCGCTACTTGGAATTTGATTCCTCTTTTCTAATGCAAGAGCTAGATCCACAAAACTCAGTTAAATCAAGCCTGATTAAAGTGAGGGTACCTAAAACAGGAACAATCCTTATGTTGCCTGAGTTCACATGATATACTGACAGTTTATTATATGCAAAAACATCTCCTCCTTATAGGTTTAACATCACATTATTGTAGCGTAATATTGCGTTATCTTACTATAACGCAACATTACGCCAGTCTTGACATTACTCCTACCCGGACTCCGAAATAGGGCTTACGCTGAAGTGAAAAGAGAGGAGGGTAAAAATGCTGGGAAATAACTACAGATCAGCGAATCCGCTCAAATCCGTTTCCTGGATTCTCTCGTATTTTGCCCCCAAAATCCGTATCATGGTGTAAAATTTGCAGATGTATTTGGTCACTTTTAATCTGCGCGGATTAATCAAAATCCATTATTGGATACAACCTGTGGACGGATTTGTAGAATCTAATCCGTGGATTCAGCAATCCGTTGGCGGATTTCTAGAATTCCACCAATGGATTGCTGAATCCATGGATTGGATTCTGCAAATCCGTCCACGGATTGCGGAATCCGCCGAATGTATTGGTAATAATAATAAAAAATCCACAAAACGCAAATCGCCCTTTTTGAGATTGATCCGCGGAAATCCTTAGACCAAAGGATCCGCTGCAGATCCAAATGTGCCTACATATTTTTGCCCATCTCTAGAAGTAACGCTGTTACTTAAATTATGCCTAACCGTGGCGTTACACACATCCAGATGCTTTAAAAGCCCTATTTCACTGTCTAGATAGGAGTAACGCCAAGTTTGGGTACAATCTATGTTTTGGTGCTTGAAGCACAGGGAGATAAAGTGGTTTGCCCAAGGTCACAAGGAGCTGACATGTGGTAATTGAACCAGGTTCCCCTGATTCAAACTCAGTGTCATTGTTTACAGTCAGTGTCAGTACTCATTGAGCCGCTCCTTCACCAATATAATTTGTTTATATAGCACCATTGCTGTACGTAGCGCTTGACAAGAGTAATACACGTGACATAATAGGAATAAGCTCTTTATGCATAAAAGTAGACATTAGGAAAAGGAATACCTCAAAGAGCTTACAATCTAAGTGGCAAGAAGGGAGAATGTACAGAGACAGTAGGAGTGTATTTTGGTAAGTACATCTGCAAGGGATCATGGTAAAACATTACGTGGCTTAATAGAGCTTTGACGATCAGGGCCGAAGACGTGTAATCTCCATAGCTGTTTGTGAGTTGCTCCCTGAGCTATTTTGGTCATATTCACAGCACTGTATGCCTACGCACTAACCACATGCTGTATGACAATAGGCAACGATGAGACACACAAAGCATTGCATTGTACATGACTGTGTGCATGCCAATAGTATTGTTTGCTAGACATACTGTACCTACCCATAGAATTGCATTATAATTGTCAGCCACCGTTATTGCTGTGTGTGTGTCAGCGTTTCTATTTGCTAGTGACAGTGACACAGACTTAACATTTCACGGTGCGAGGATGTCCTTGCACAGCTGTGAAAGTAATAAAGATTTACACAGCAACCGCTATTTGCTGTACTTCCCTGTCACTTCTACGTCAGTGTAGTCAGTAACAGGAATATAATCAGGGCACATTACCATTAATTTGTGATACATATTGGAAATTATGACACTGAAAGCAATTAACGGTTCACAGGGAATTACCACATCATGGGTGGAGTTATTATGATAATTAGAACCAATACTCTTTTATTGGTTCTGGAGGTGAAGAACACACACGTGCTAAAGGGAATGGCCTTATACTAATTAAGTCAATGACATCAGAGTGACATCAGTGTACGGTATCAATCCTGAATGTGTTTCCATGCAGTCTACAGAATAATCCTAATCCTCGTTAATATCATTACTACCATAATCAGCACCCACTTTATATGCACTTGAGATATCACGGAAGGTCAAAGAATAGGGGAAGTAGACAAAGCTGTTCTTCAATCTATTCCTACCAGGTAAGAGAGAATAACAGTAATTGTCAAGGGAAAGTTGGTAATTAGCAATGATAAAATGGGCAATCATTTCACATCCCCATGTGAACTGGAGGTTAGATGTGGGCAAAAACGTGGAGGGGAAATGAACGCAATTCAGCCCTGAAATTCCCTGAATGGAGATTACAAAATGATTTGTTGCTTAAACAAACATAGAGATATGTTCTCCATTTGGGAAAACTACACGTGTGTTGCAGAATTAGAAGGTCTGCCGTAGCGGATATCGTGGAAGTTGTTAAAAGCTTTAATTTAACTCATATGACAAGACTTTAGGTGACTTTTGTAAAAAGTTTAACCCTTGATTTGCCTTTTGATTTTATGTGTGAAATTACTTTTAAAAATTACCCCAAAAAGAAGCGTGAGTTGGAATTAAGGACACATCGGAATGTTTTGCTGACCGATTAGCTCAACTGTCCGGTGTTGGTGCTGGCTATTGTCAAAGGTGACACCAGATGTACTGGTGCAGAAGATCATAACAGAGGCACTGAAAAAGTCCCTAATATGGCAGAAACCAACAATTTTTTTAAATGATATGATTTATTGTTATCAGATTGCCATATTAATCTGCCCAATAACCAAATAAATAAATAAATAAAGGTCTGTGCATTTTATTGCCTATCTTGGCAAAGAAATAAATCACAAATGAAAAAAAAACATTTCTATGGAAGTAATGCATTTGAATAACCTTGAAAGGAAGAGACCAGTTTTGATTCTTAGATGACTGCATTTCATATTAATACAGATGTCTGCCTGCATACAACAACGGAACCAATGCAGGCTTGGCCCACAATCTTTATCAATATCGAGCTAAAAGAAAAACATAAAAAGCTAAAAATATTATTGAGAGATGCTCCATTTGAGTGCTTTTTGGGGGATTAAAGAAGGGGAATATTCGAAGGTGTTACTTGGGTGAAAATTGGAACTAGATCAGGCGACTAAAGAAGGTACTGTAAATAATTGATTATTTAAAATATAGGGGCCGATTCACAAAGCAGTGATAAAATCGGTGCTTTTGCGTCCGACAATGCATTTTATTATCATGCAATAAGACATGAAGCCAAAAGCGGGATTCACTAAGAAGTGACGTCCATTTTTTAAAGTCTGATAACAAAATGCACTATCGTGCGACCTGTTTTTTGTATCAGTGTTATCGTGTTATAAATTCTATAGCGCGATAGCTGATAGAAACCTGCAGCCTGTAAGAGCTGCATGGAGACGCTGCGTCTGCATGCACGGTTCTTACAGGCGGTCGTGCAGTAAAAATATTGATTTTGATAATAGTGTACATGAGCAGGGGGTCTCCTGAGCTGAGCCACATTGGTTTCAGCCTCAGGGATCCCTACTTTTCAAGATACAGGCCCCGGTATGGGGTGCCGGTCTCCCCTTTGATTTTAAATCTCCCGCGTCACGTGACCGTGGGATTTAAATCCTGCAGGGGGATACTGCACCCCATACTGGGGCCCGTTTCTCAGGAAGCAGGGGGTCCCCGAGCCTGAAACCAATGCGGTTCAGCTCAGGAGACCCCTGCTTACATACAGTATTAATAAAATGTACATTAAAACAGCTTAATGTCCTTACCAGACAGCCGCTAAGGCAATGAAGGGTTAAGGCACCCTCCCCTACTACCCACCCAGGAGGCCTAACCACCAATCCCAGGCCCACTATCACCCTCTACCTATTGATTGGCATAGTGGTACATCATACCCATATAATATGGGCATGATAAGCCACTACAGCAGTCAATGGTCACCCTAATAAAAAAGCCAATGGTAAATCCAGAAAAGGATGTTCTCTCGTCATCTTCTTCCTGTTAAATGAGGCATCCAGGCCTTATAAAGGGCCTGTGGCGTCACATTTTCAGGTCAGGTGGTACAGCTCCAATCTGATTGGACGCTATCATGTGCCCGCTTCCTTTTTTTTGTTAAGGATGTGATGTCATCTCCAAGGGAGGTACGCCACATCCTTCAAATGGCTATATCACATGGTATTACAGTCAAAGAGATTGAAGACAATCCTATTGGTTGCTGTACCATGTGATAGGTTACATTAGTTCAAAAGGATGTGACATCATCCCTTTAAGTGATTTTTTTGGCCTACAGTACGACTTTTTTTCACTGACTGTTAGCGCGATACTGCACTGTTATCACTGCTTTGTGAATCGCCCAGCAGGCAGTATTGCTCTATGAAGGCATTTATCGCACTTAAAACCACTTATCACTGCTTTGTGAATCGACCCCATAGATTTGCAAGAAAGTATATTATGTCAATACACACATAGGACCAGATCCACAGGGCTCCATTATCTTAGGGCTGATAATAGGATGTAATTTAATGTTATTGCAGCACATGCTTGGAGTTTTGCTACCTTGACATAAACACACACCTTCTGTTTATTGCTGATGGGTATCCCGGGCTCTTCAATTATTCAACAGGACATCTTGCCGCCTCAAAATCTGTGGGCTGATGTCTCTCATAGGACATTTTGGAGAGGTGCACTGTGAATTGTGCTATTAAATGACCATAAAATTCCAAAAAGCATGAACATAGAAAATGTTTATTCTTCATTTTAAAAGGTTAACCGACCAGTTTGAGCATTTCTGCCCTCCATCATTATAGCCTGATTATGTTTTTAAAATGAATAATAAAAGCATAACTCTGCCCCTCTTTCTTCCATTTACACTCTCCCCCTCTCTCTTCCCCCCTTAAACTCTCCCCATCTCTTCCCCCTTACACTCTTCCCATTTAACACTCTCTCCCTCTCACTCTTCACCCCTCCACCATAGCACACAACAACACCCCATATATCGTACTATAACCTCCCATATAACAAACAAGAATCCCCCCCATATAATACACAATAACCCCCCAATATAACACAATAACCCCCGATATAACAAACTATAACCCCCATATATAACACACAATAACCCCAATATATTACACACAATAACCCCCATATATAACACACAACAACCCCCCATATATTAAACACAATACCCCTCCATATATAACACAGAATGATCCATCATATATAACACACAATAACCCCCAACTTATAACACACAATAACCCCATATATAACACACAACAACCCCCCATATACAGTTAGGTCCGGAAATAATTGGACACCAACACAATTATCATAATTTTGGCTCTGTACGATAGATTTGAAATGAAACAACTGAGATGCAATAGAAGTGCAGACTTTCAGTTTTAATTCAAGGGGTTGAAGAAAAATATCATCTGAAACGTTTAGGAATTGCAACCATTTTCATACACAGTCCCCTCATTTCAGGGGCTCTAACTGCACCGACACACTTTATTCGAGCAAATACCCGGTATGTACCTGGCAGATACCTGGAATGCGCCGCTCCTCACCTCTGACAAGCCCCGTTGCATTTGCCTTCCCAGCCTGGGTTCATGCCTGGCTGATGGGCGGCTGATCTGTTAAATGATAATGATTAGGATTTAATAGGCTGCAATGCTTCGCGTGTCTACCAGATGGCATAAATTCATGAATTGTAATGCAGTATATATATATGTACTGTGCAGTATTGCAGCCAGCGGGAATAAAATGCTTCAATCCCTGCCTGGAAAATAACTCAATGCACTCGGGCAGAAAACAGTCACAAACCTCAATACACCCGGGTATACCCGAATTCGTGGGACTAGCCGAGCTCGAATAAAGTGTGTCGCCAGTGTAATGTAATTGGACAAATTAACACAATCATAAATAAAATTTTCATTTTTAATACTTTGTCAAGAATCGTTAACAGGCAATGACTGCTTGAAGTCTGGAACGCATGGACATCACCAAACGCTGGGTTTCCTCCTTTGTGATGCTAGGCCTTTACTGCAGCTGTCTTCAGTTGTTGTTTGTTCGTGGGTCTTTCTGCCTTAAGTTTTGTCTTCAGCAAGTGAAATGCATGCTCGATCGGGTTGAGATCAGGTGATTAACTCGGCCATTGCAGAATATTCTACTTCTTTGCCTTAAAAAACTCCTGGGTTGCTTTCACAGTATGTTTTGGGTCATTGTCCATCTGTAAAGTGAAACGCTGTCCAATCAACTTGGCTGAATTTGGCTGAATCTGAGCAGACAATATATCCCCATTCACTTCAGAATTCACCCGGCTGCTTCTGTCTTCTATCACATCATCAATAAACACTAGTGACCCAGTGTCATTGTAAGCCATGCATGCCCATGCCATCACACTGCCTCCACCGTGTTTTACAGATGATGTGGTATGCTTCGGATCATGAGCCGTTTCAAGCCTTCTCCATACTTTTTTTCTTCCCATCATTCTGGTACAGTTTGATCTTAGTTTCATCTGTCCAAAGACTGCTGTTCCAGAATTGGGCTGGCTTTTTTAGATATTGTTTGGCAAAGTCTAATCTGGCCTTTCTATTCTTGAGGCTTATGAATGGTTTGCACCTTGTGGTGAACCCTCTGTATTTGTTCTCGTGAAGTCTTCTCTTTATGGTAGACTTGGATAATGATATGCCTACCTCCTGGAGAGTGTTCTTCACTTGGCTGGATGTTGTGAAGGGGTTTTTCTATGATCATCCACCACTGTTGTCTTCCGTGGACATCAGGCCTTTTTGTGTTGCAGAGCTCACCAGTGCGTTCTTTTTTTCTCAGAATGTACCAACTGTTGATTTGGCCACTCCTAATGTTCTTGCTATCTCTTTGATGGATTTTCTTTTTTTTGCAGCCTAAGGATGCCCTGTTTCACTTGCATTGAGAGCTCCTTTGACCGCATGTTGTGGGTTCACAGCAACAGCTTCCAAAAGCGAATGCCACACCTGGAATCAACTCCAGACCTTTTACTTGCTTAATTGATGATGAAATAACGAAGGAATGGCCCACACCTGTCCATGAAACAGCTTTTGAGTCAATTGTCCAATTACTTTTGGTCCCTTGAAAAAGAGGGGGCTACATATTAAAGAGATGTAATTCATAAACTCTTCCTCCAATTTGGATGTACATACCCTCAAATTAAAGCTGATAGACTACACTTTAAGCCCATATTCATTATTTAACTGTAACTTGAATTTATTTTGGTACACAGCCGAAATAACAAAACTTGTATCAGTGTCCAATTATTTCCGGACCTAACTGTATAACACACAATAACCCACCATATATAACACACAATAACCCACCATATATAACACACAATAAGCCCCCCTCCTCATATAACATTCAAACACCCCTTACCTTGGAGTGAGGAGGCCTGCAGTGATTGCGCATGTCTGCTGCTCCCTCCTCCGGTCAGCCGGAAGTTGGACGTGATTTTAGACACCGACAAGGAGGAGGGAAAAGAATGATCGCAGTGACTGGGCTGCTGCGTAGCTGGGGAGCCGCCCGGTCACTACTGCGTGGGGCACCGCTGGGCCTGGGACAGTTGGGACAGTTGTCTGAGTTACTTTCACTCAGGGCTCTGCGACAACCCCACAGGGGCTTCAAGGCCACAAGTAGAGGGGGTTTTGGGGAGAGCTGGGACACCTCCCAGGCCCTGTGGTGTCGCGACATTTAGATATATGTATTTGTTAAAGTATGTTGTTTTAGAACTGAGAGAGATACTGACCAGAGTATCTGTTTAAAAACAGTAAATCAAAAATATTACAGTCAAGGCAGTTAAAATGTGGAATTCATTACCCATGGAGACTGTGATGACAGATAAAATAGACATGTTCAAAAAAAGGTTGGATATCTTTTTAGGAAGTACAGGTATACAGGGATATACCAAATATGTAAACATGGGATGAAAATCCATTATGGAACTAGAGAAAGTGCAGCTAAGTGCCACCAAATTAATACAGGGATGGATCATCTGATTTATGAGGAGAGGCTAGCTAAATTAGATTTGTTTATATTACAAAAGAGGCGTCTAAGAGGGGATATGATAACTATATACAAATATATTTGGGGACAATAAATGGAGCTTTCAAAATAACTATTCATTCAAGGGCAGTACAAACGACACAAGGTCATCCCTTAAGGTTGGAGGAAAGAAGATTTCACCAGCAACAAAGGAAAGGGTTCTTTACAGTAAGGGCAGTTAAAATGTGGAATTTGTTACCCATGGAGCTATGATGGCAGAAACAATAGATAAAGGTTGGACATCTTTTTTAGAAAGGAAAGGTATACAGGGATATACTAAATAAGTAAACATTAGAAGGATGTTGACCCAGGGAGTAATCTTATTGCCAATTCTTGGAATCAGGAAGGAGTTTATTTGTCTCCTTATGAGATTTATTTGGAAGGAATTTCACTGGGGTTTTTTGTTTGCCTTCCTCTGGATCAATAAACTGTATGTATGGGTATAGGATAAAGTATCTGTCATCGAAATTTAGCATATGGTTGAACTTGATGGACATACTGTATGTTTCTTTTCAATATCATCTACTATGTAACTATGTAAAAGATTAAGGAGCTGGTTTTATATGTCTTGAAGTCAGCCCAACTGGTTTCTTTAGAACATACAGAATTAGTCCCTAAGACTGACCATTTCTTGTTTAATTCAAGTGATAAACATCCCGAATCTGCCTTTTAAGCTGGCAAGCCTTTCTGGCATAAAATATCCCTATTCGTCACAGATGGCGAGGCACAGCTTAATTATCTATCTCCCACTTGAATTACTTTAACATACTTTACAGCATTTTCCCCATTATGACTTAATATTTAGAAACTTGTATTAATGCTTTTGCAGCCATGTCTGGTTTTGGCTACTACCCTGCCCTGCCTAGCATGTAAGTCCTGGTATCAGTGCAGGCTGTGTTAGGCCCAATCTGGGGTTTCCCCTGCAGTGAGCAGCCCCCTTTAGTGACCGGGGGCGGAACAAGGCCTGTCTTCTACCGAATACTGAGCTCAGACCTTGGACCCTCCCCCAGGGTACTTATGGGGCTGCACTTCCTAAATTTAGTGAGTTGTCTCTCCCCTGAGAGAGACTGTCCCATGGAAGAGTATGCGCAGGGCTCTGACCACCCTCATCCCTCCCCTTAGCGGAGTGGGAGTGAGGACTATAACCCTCACCCCATCAGGGGGTGAGGGAATATCATAGGACCGGCTCTGGAGGCCTCAAGTGGATGCAGTGTATGCGGATTGTATTCTGAAGTTGAAGAATAAAGAGTGTTCCTGTTTATAAAATATATTCCTGCCCCAGGGTTGAGTCCAGGGACCATCTGAAGGCTGGAGGCCAAGTGGATGCAGTGTATGCGGATTGTATTCTGAAGTTGAAGAATAAAGAGTGTTCCTGTTTATAAAATATATTCCTGCCTCAGAGTGCAATCTATCAGGGGGAGTATTTGGGTGTTCCCCTGCAGGGATTGCTTCCGGCACACCTGGAGTCTGCAGGGGATGGAGGTGCTGAACCACCGAGAGAAGGACTAAACATCACCCCAAAAGCCTGTCCTGTCTTCCCCATACCACTGACGGCAAGCTCAGCATCCTGTGAACCAGAAGGTAACCAGCACTACACACCTGTAACAGGCAGATCTCCCAGAGGGTGGGGGAAACACCGTTACACTATTAACCAATTTTTACATCGATATACATAAAAACACCACAAGGCAACAATTTAAGAAGATAATTCCAACAGTGCAATGATCCCTTTAATGTCACAGGTGTTGCTTACACTGAAGAGGTTAAATCTATGATTTTATTCTTACATTTGTTTTAACCGGTATGTATAACGGCAACTTGTCTGTTAGCCATTGGCTATTTATAGAATCTAAAAAATATATATAACTAGAGACCTGAAGTGCATTTAGCGACTTTCATTTTTATGCTATCTGATGATTTATACTGCTTTAAATTACTGCTGCTTTCAGATATCATTCAAGGGCTCACTTCTTCAAGGCAAAAATATATACTTTTGAAGTGTGTGGGGAGGATCTTTAACGGTGATAAAATGAATTAAGCTCTTGATGTAAACTCCTTGGCTCCCCACCTCTCTCTTTCCTCCTGTTGCCATGTAAAAGTGTTTCTGAGCTTCACAGCAGCCCACGTGCCATCATGTGCACTGGTCCGTTAGGGATCTAAGATGGGCTTAAAAATCTTTCATTTCACAAGTCCTGGAACGTTGAAGTATTTCCAAGCAGTGTATATTTTTCTATCCTTATAGCCCAAGCGTACGTTGGGAAGTTAGCATCAAAACTGTTCCCTCATGTCTGAGAAATGATGATAAACTATATTTCTTGTTCTTGCCGTAATGTGTATTATGTTTCAGACACGATCATAATGTTATCTCTTCTCATACATACAGTAGACCCTGGGGTACTCTGTTGGTGAGCATCACAAGAGTATTCGAATGTGGCGATATACAGCTGTAACATAATTTCTGAAATGTCTATATTATTCATTTATTTATCAAATGTTTTACCAGGAAGTGATACATTGAGAGTTACCTCTTGTTTTCAAGTACAGCCCAACCCCGTTATAGTGCGATCCGCTATAATGCGGATCCGCTTATAACGCGGTTTGAGCATGGACCCCGAATTTAAAAAAAAAAAAAACTGCACACACTCACTGCACACTGCATACATTCACAGCACACTGCATACACTCACAGCACACTGCATACATTCACAGCACACTGCATACACTCACAGCACACTGCAAACACTCACAGCACGCTGCACACACACACACACACACACACACACACACACACACACACACACACACACACACACACACACACACACACTGACACACACACAGTCTCACACAGTCAAATACACACACACACACACACACACACACACACACACACACACACACACACACACACACACACACACACACACACAGAGACACACTGTCTCTTTAGGGGAGCTTGCTCTCGCAAGACGGAAGCAGAAGCATGAAGCAGAGACAGGTAGAAGAGCTGCCAGATGCCGGGTAAGTGCTGTGTGCTGTTGCCGCTGTCCCACCAGGTCTGGGAATGCTGGGAGAGTTCTCAGCTTTCCCCCTCATGGTACCACCACAAAAAAAAAAAAAACATTGAAAAAAGAAAAAAAATTTGGGCGGCCATTTTTTTTCCGCGACCCCGTTTATAACGCGGTGGTCGCGGTTGCCCCCCGATGACTGCACTATAACGGGGTTAAGCTGTATGTCCTGGACATAGTTAATATGACAAATAATACATGATATATATATATATATTAGATATTTGTAAGACCGATTGCACACAATCCTCAAGTATATTTGATTTATAAGCAGCCAATCAGTATGCATCTAGAAAGAATGTTTTTTTTTCAACTTAAATCCCCAAAAATTATACTAGATTTTTACAAAATGAGCAAGCCCATTTCAACCCAATTGGTATTAATAGTATTAAAATGGAAAGACAAAATACATGTACAGTAGATGCGATAATGCTGACTTAGTCACCTTCTTTTTAAGAAGGATCAATACATGATCTTGATTTAAAATACTCAACCATTTTGACACCATTTTTTTTTTATTTTTCTATCCCAACTCCCGAAAGTTAGTAGGGACTTAAGGTAATGTGGTCTTCAAATAATGTAGGTTAAGTGGAAGTGCCCATTTTAATCACTATAAGAAAAACTGTTTTTTAGTACGCTGTTTTCAATGTTCTTTTAAGAAAGGCACAAGTAAACTCATCAGTCTTCTGAAGGGTTTGTCTTTGTGATTTTTGATAATATTCTCAAAAGTCACCAACGTTGAAGTTTGTAGACATTAAAAACAATAATAAAACAATAAACTGTTTAGACCAGGCAGTAATACCGTACATACCTTCTCAATTGCTATTTCTAACAATGTTACTTAGGCCCAGATCCACAAAGCTCTGTTAAGTGATGTAACATGGTGTTAACACAGAAACCCACATGCAAGAATTGTCACTAGCTAGAGAAGGTCGGATTGGTTCGCCCTAAAGGGAGGTACTAGACAAAGGCTGCCCCTTATCTCCTCTTGTTTGACATAACTCTGGAGCCACTAGCTATAGCATTAAGAGACTATCGCTGGTCTGCGTATTGCCTCCCAAAAGATTAAGCTAGCCCTTTATGCAGACGATTTGATATTATTCATTACTAACCCTTCTAAAACAGTCCAGAGGATTCTGAATTGAATATAGCAATTACATTGTTACTCAGGCAATATTATAAACTTTTAAAAATCTGATATTTTTGGGGTAAAGAAGAAGATACGGATTCTGAGACTGGGGGGTGTATCATCCAGAGTAGCGAAAGACTCCATTAACTATCTACCATAGGTATTGTCATTTCGGGAAACCTCACAAAACTCTACATGTTAACTTTTAAACCAATCCTGTTTACCTTGTCTCCGGCACTGTGACATCGCAACGTCATGTGAAATCACCTTGCCATGGCAACAGGGCGTCATGTGACCCCTTGGCGTCATTTGACAATGCGTCGCCAGAAGACACCGGAGTTAAGGTAAGGGACCTTACAGAGGCAGTTCATTTAAATGATTTGGGGAAGATCGCGAGGCCTCTGTAAGTACTGTGCCCCCTCCAGAAAATCAAATGCCCCCAGTTTGCGCACCCCTGTTAGAGACTGGTTATACAGTACAACATCTCAATCTACACAAATAATACTCTCAAATCTGCAATGGTGTATCCAATTACACTGGCTAATTTCCACATTCCTCCCTAGCATCCTTACCTGAAAATATAAGAAAACAACATATTCATGGACTCTCTTAAAGCCTGGAAGATGCTTAGGAGCAGATGAAAACTATATCAAATTATTTATTATGCCTGCTGTTCAGAGGAAACACACATTTTCCGGCTGGAGATATGCATGACGCATATAAATTACAGGAGAACTCTTCATATCATATAAAACTCTTCATATGCTTATAAATCTTCATATTCATACATTTAAACATGCTGTGTTGTTGCTGTATTTTGCTCTGCCATTAAGGCAGGGGTTCTTAAACTGTGGGTTGCAACCCCCGGGGGCTTACGAGCAACTTAAAAGGGGGTTGCAAAGTGCTTAGGAATGATTTATTTATATTTTAAATAATTATTATTTAAAATTTTAAATTAGTGTGGTATGGTTTGAGCGATTACTGTGCTTATAAATCGAGTTTTCCGCCTGCTTCCCTCAGCAGCGACACACACGAGCTCTTGGACTAGCCTACATGGAAGTGTCTCGCCTAGGACGCTAGTCACATAGCAGCTACGTGACAACAGTCTCAGCATGTCTGTATGAGTGTACGGTTAGTGAAGCGCAGTATTTATCAGTTATTTCAAACTTTTAGCTAAAACGGAGGGATTTTTTGGTGAATGTTAAGGGAAAAGCTAATGATGGTACGTCTACTAGTAGTACAGATAAAAGTAAGCCTAAATCAAGAAAGTAGGATGAAAGATATTTATCTCTTGGATTCACAAGTGTTATTATTACTGGTGAGAAATGGCTTCAATGCGTACTGTGTAAAAAACAAACCTCTTTCCTCTGAGAGTAGGAAACCAAGTAAATTAAACTGACATCTAAAACAAGTCGTGCAGACCTAGCTAACACACCTCTGGATTTTTTAGTTCGAAATTCAACAAGCTGTTAGCGGTTTCTTAAAAATCTGTCAACAGATTGCGGAGTGTATTGGCAATAATAATAAAAAATCCGCGAATCGCCCTTTTTGAGATTGATCTGCGGAAATCTGCGGACCAAAGGGAACCGGCCGATCCGCTGCGGATTCAAATCCGCCCGGAAAATGTGCCCATCTTGAGTTATTAGGTAGAAATATGCTCTATCGGACAAACATTTTTTTCATGTACAGTACTTGCAATGTAGGCACAATAGTCTCAATGTTTTACCTTTTCTAAGAACCTAATCTAAACAAAATCTTTAGGGGCTCTGGGGAAAAAAAAGTATTCTCCACGGCCTTAGTAACAGATCTACTTAAAGGTAATAGAGAGAATGCCATATCCAAGGTACTGCTAAACAGGTGGAGTAAGGATTTTTCAGATGTCACTGACTGTGAGGGCATGTATAAAGGTTACAATACAGTTAAGGAATGTACTCTTTCAATTGATTTAAGAGAACTGCATTTTAAGTTTCTTCATGGGGCTTTCATCCCACCAGCTGTTTGTAGTAAGTTCCATCCAAATTCGAATGGCAGCTGTCCAAAATCTAAACATCTGAAGGCAGACTATGCATACTGCATATGGCATTGCAGGAAAATTAAAACTTTCTGGGGAAAAGTAATGGTATATGTTAATAGACGTTTGGGCATGTCCATAATTTGTCAATACAGATCAATCTTATTTGGAGATACGTCCATCTGGTCAACATTTCCCAATCTAAGAACAAGTTAATAGCCTTGATACTCCCGTTGGCAAAAAAAAAGCCTTGATGATAAACTGGCTAAAAGTGAAACCTCCTTCCATTGGTCAACTTGAAAATCTCGTATTCGAAGTCATGTCCACTGAAAGGGCTTTTTGGATAAAGATCTCAGGAGTAGTACATTTCTACAAACATAGTTCATTTTGAAACTGCTTTTGGAGACTAGAGTTCACATTCTTAAGTCATGTGAACATACAAAAGAATTTGCAGAGGCCGGACTAAGGCATGAATGGTAGGGTTTCTCAGTCTAACTCCCATCCCACTATATTTCTCTCCCCATTTGTTTTGCTCTTTTAACACATCAGGTGCTTTTTCTGGGGGGGGGGGGGGGGAGAGGGGTTGGAGTTAGTTAAATAAAAATGAGAAAAGAAGTGTACAGGCATACCCCACATTTACGTACGCAATGTATGTAAAGCGAAAATGTACTTAAAGTGAAGCACTACCTTTTCCCCACTTATTGATGCATGTACTGTACTGCAATCGTTATATACATGCATACCTGATGTAAATAACGCATGTGTAACAGGCTCTATAGTCTCCCCGCTTGCACACAGCTTCGGTACAGGTAGGGAGCCGGTATTGCTGTTCAGGACGTGCTGACAGGCGCATGCGTGAGCTGCCGTTTGCCTATTGGGCGATTTGTACTTACTCGCGAGTGTACTTAAAGTGAGTGTCCTTAAACCGGGGTATGCCTGTATGTTGAGAATAAAGCATGAGTATTAAACCAAATTAAGTACACAATTAAAAAGAACAGGATTCTCAGATATAATAATAATAATAATAATAATAATAATAATAATAATCTCTTTATTTCATACATGTAGTGCTTTGCCCAATGGGACTCAAAGCGTTTCACACTTACAATATAGTACGCGGTAAACAGCATTGTACATAGGATTTTTTTTCAATAACATTTTTTATTAAAGTTTTTGGGATACAGAAGGAAAAAGGGGGTAGGGGAAAGCGGTATTTATTATTGGATTTTTACAGAACCAGTCCCTGCCCAGATGAGGTCATTGCATAAAATATAAATGAAGACAAACATGTATGTTACTGTGTAATGTTTTATTGTCATTGTAC
The DNA here is from genome assembly GCF_040206685.1 of Ascaphus truei. NCBI lineage: Eukaryota > Metazoa > Chordata > Amphibia > Anura > Ascaphidae > Ascaphus > Ascaphus truei. The sequence continues at coordinate 39,174,432 of NC_134498.1, forward strand.
TGTGGACCTTGCAATTTCTTTACGTGCTTGTATTAATGTAATTGTCTTTGGATGTACCTAATAACAACATTTACACACAAAAAACAGGGCGATAACACAAGGGACCATTATGTTTTGCCTTAACACAGATTCTCAAAAGCTAACAGTGTAATGTTAAGCTGTGTTTTCTCCCAGAAAAAGCATTGCGTTACTTATAATGGCCGTTAGTAATAATGAGAGGAGTCATTCCCTCTCCCTCATCCCATATTTCAAGGTCTAAGTGGTTAAGACATACTTAAGGTCATGTTATTTGCAGATATAACGCAATGTTGTGCCACAATAACACAACAAGAAAGTAATTGCACACCAAAATAGCAACAAAGGGACCACTTGCAACACAACAACAATAAGATGCTAAGGCATGTGCATGCTGCCAGATACACAAAAGCACATAGGCATTGTTGAAAGTATTGATTACTTACATGAGGCACGAGCTATGCAAACATTGTGAGTGTTCGTTTAGATGTTTCCTGCCTTTTCAACTTTTCTACAATATTTTCTGGATCGTTTGCACTATCATTTACTTCTCTCTTTTTGGAATACCCACTCCCGCCACCAAGGAGGTGAATCCTGCTGCATTCCTACGTGCCTTTAATTTCCTATGTGTTCCCTATGTGTTTATCCTGTGTCTCCATGTTAAGAAATAGGATGCCCACGTACAGTATGGGTCTGAGATCACTGGGGAATTACAGAGGCTCAGGAAGGAAGATGATGAAAAACAGGGTTTGTTCAGAGCAGAGACACGCAATCCAAGGTCATTAACAGGCATGCAGCAGTATAACTTGAGGGGTTAAGCAAGGCAAAGTCTAGATCAGATTCGAGGTCATACACAATATAGTAAAATACTTAGCTGGGCAGGAGACAAGTACTGGAGTGTGGGCAAAACAAGAACTGAGTTGCAACGATAGGAACTGAAGCACTTCCTGGACTTTAAATAGGGCTAACCAGGAAGTGGGAAGAGTCCTGCATTGCAATGCCTCTGGGAGTTGTATTCTTAAACCTGTGTCTCAAGCCTGGTGGACACTAGCAGTACTGCATCAATGAGGACAGAACTCAATTCTTGCCAGGCACCGATGAACCAGTCCAACAATGGGTATGTCTATCTGCTTCTTTCTGAGCCCTTGTGCTGCCCAGCCTACCTGATCCTGCTAATCAGAACAGAGAACAGCTGTTCTTTATTCCCGGGCCTCTCTCTCTCTGCTCCCTTAGTTCTGATGACTCAATCCTGTCTCCCATGTGATCGGTTTACCTGCGTACATACTGTATGTATGAATCTGATTTTTCTTGTAACCATTACTGACTGTCCTTTGTACTTAGGGCATAGGCAACCCCTTCTGGTGAATTCAGTCATTGTGCTCGTGCTTCACAGTTTATTCTGCCCTGCATAACTAGAGAATTTTATTTAAGGTTAGATCTGCTTCATGGAAACGTCTCTCTCTTAACAAATTTTCTTTGATGCCATAAAGTATTTGATCTCTGATCAGAGACTCTGTCGATTCAACAAAGGCACAGGTCTTACTGATTTTCTTTAATTTAGTGACATGTTGCTTTATAGTTGAATCACTTTTTTGCTTGCACGTAAAAAAATGGTATCTCAAAAATCTAATTCCTTTTCAGCATACACTATTCCTCGAATTTGGTCAGTATCTCACTTGTACCTACTTCAAACTTAAAGCTATTATAAATATTCTTCCTTCCCAACAACATTGAAAAAATATTGATGATTTAACTGTATCATCTTTGTTTTCAGCTTCTATAGTCATCAAATACAGTTCAAATCTCTGCATGCCCTTTTTTCAGTTCTCTGCCACATTGCCACACAGCTGCAGGATGAATGGGGAACTGCATGGGACCTAACGCCTCCTGTCCCACCGGTAGGGATTATCTCTAAATTCTCATATTTATAATAACACTGTTCACTATTATGGAACACCTATTTTATACAAAGTGCACCTCTCGACAGTCAAAATGATGGGGGAGATTTACTAAGCACCTGGAGGGTGAACTCCGATCCGGCCTAAACTGCCATGTAAGTCAATGGCATTTAAGGCTGAAAGGGGGTGTGATAGCTCACATTGGTTCTTAGTGAATTCCCTCCTATGTGACTTTTAAAATGTAAAATTGGGGGGTTCCGGTGGTGACGTCACACCACATGCCAGCCTAATTCGGAGCTCCCTATTCCCCTCCATGAAAAGGTGCTAGAAAGAGCACAAAAACCACTACAAAACTCACCAAAACGAGAGGGCACTAAGAGCTAAGCTCAAGGATGGCTAAGCACCAAAAAAAGGGACCCATGCAGAGTGTCTCAGCTTATTTCACGCCGTCGAAGCGCCCGGGAGACCAGGAGGAGCTGAGCCAAGATGGCGCCGACCCCAGCGTGGCAAGCACTCCCGCCCGCGAGCAGCAGACCCCGGAGAACATCACAGCTAGCCACCTGATCACTAAAGATTTTTTGGAGGACTATATGACCCAAATGTTCTCCAAACTCAGAAAAGATGTCAGCCAAGACTTTAATAGTGCTATAAATAAAATGAAAAAGGATATCACCGAAATCTCCCAAAGAACAGATTCCCTGGAGAGCAGGGTGGAGGAAATAGAAGCGGTTCAGTCCTCGGCCGAGGACGAGATTAACCGACTTAACCAGGAGATAAACCGCCTAAAGGATGGATTAGAGGACCAAGAGAACCGGGACCGACGTCAGAACTTAAGGTTCCGGAACATCCCTGAGTCGGTTCCCGCAGAAGCACTCACATCTTACCTTCAGGATCTCTTCCAGCACCTGGTACCAGACCTAAAAAAGGAAGACATGGAGCTAGACCGAGCCCACAGAGCCCTCGGTCCACGACGAGAAGACCCAAAGAGACGCAGAGACGTCATCGCTCGCTTCCACTCATACACCACCAAGGAGAAAATAATAAACAAAAGCAGAGGAATGAACCAAATTCCGTTCCAAGGCGAGCAGCTTCAAATATACAACGACTTATCCAGAATAACTATCCTCCGTCGACAAGATCTTAAGCCGCTGACCCAGCACCTGCAAAACCACAATGTGCGCTATAGATGGGGCTTCCCCTTTAAACTAAGCGTTCTTGCTAAGGGTAAGCTCCATACTATCACCCACATTGATGACGCACCGGGTTTCCTGCGACTCCTGGACTTACCACCCATCCAGAGACGAGGCCGAGACGAGGACGACGAGGAAGCCAATCTACCCCCACATCAACGCGGTTCCAGGTCCTCAGAACGCCTAGCCCAGCAGAAGACGTCCAAGACCCCATCAGGATCCTAAAGAGGAAAAGACAACAGCACAAGACAAGCCGCTCTGACACCCAGCCCAGCTGAGATGACATCACCAGAAAGCTCGGGACTGTGCCGCTTCCCCCTTTACCTGTTCCCCTGAGGCTTCTACCTACATAACTCCACGATACCTGCAGAAAGAATCACGCCCCCCCCCCCCACCCCAACAACCTCCCCCCCCCCACACCTCCCCACAAACAGCTCCAGCCCACATGCATGTACTTTAGCCCTTCTCCCCCACCCCCACCCCTGTCCCACCTCCCCTCGCGTCCCTCCCCTCTCTCTCCCCCCCTCTCTCTCTCCCCCCCTCTCTCTCCCCCCCTCTCTCTCCCCCCCCCTCTCTCTCCCCCCACTCTTTCTCCCCCCCTCTCCCCCCCAGCAGAACACTACCCCGATTCAAAACCTCACCCTTGAGCTTCCCATAAGCTTACCCTAGCCCCGCCCCCCCTCCCTCCCCCTCTGCAACGAGTCCAAAAGCAGGCATCCCCCCCCCCATGTCCCCTACTTACCTTAACAGGAGACTCGGGGAGCAGGACACGCAGAGGGGAGGGACGGAGCCCTCTTAGGGACACAGCGGAAGAAGGGTAAAGTACGGCAAAAAAAAATAAAAAAAAAAAAAAAATAAAATAAATAAATAAATTACTAAACGCAGCTCCACAGTGTTTACCCCGGGGAGTCCCAGACCCCCAAAGAACACTCCCCAGACCCCCCCTCCCATCCAACCCACACTCCGTAATGCTCCCCCCACTGTTCTCCCAATCCCGCTCCAGCCGAATACTCAGTGCACCCCCCTTGCCTAAACCGCCCCCCCCCACCACCCCCCTCAACGCCACAGATCCAGCCACATGCACAACACATAGAGAACATTTGAACGCCCCATTTCCCCCACCCACACTCCTTCCCCCCCCTCCACCGCCCTAGACAATCTCCATCCCCTACCAGAATCGAGTACCCCAAACATCTCTGCCCCCCTTACCCTCACCTCCCCCACCCCCTTCCCTTCTCCTCTCCCCCCGCACTCGCTCTAACCCCCCCCCCCCCCCCCCATCTCCCCCTCTGAGACCACAGACGCTGAAGAAACCCCGGTCCCCCCCCTACCTACCTGGAGGGCGAAAACTGAAGTCCAGCCGGTGAAAGAACACAGGAGAATGAACAGCATCCAGCACCAGCCTAGGAGTCTGCCGGGTACAGTAAAATTGAAAGGAACAATACATACCAGACTTGACCATGTGAGGGCGCTCTCCCATTAGATTTCAGACTGAGACTTTCAGTCAAAAGAACCTCACAGATATAATGTCGCCTAAACTCTCACATAATAAATACTCCCCCCTCTTTTTACTACTATCACCCCCCTCCCCCCTCCCCTCCTTTCCCCCTCCTTCTTCCCACCCCCCCCCCCCTATACCCCTCCTCCACCCCCCCCACGTATACGAACTCAACAGGCGTCCCACCCCCTTCCCCCCCCCCTCCCCCTCTGCACCCCCCCACCACCCTCCTCTGCACCTCCCCACCCCCCATTTTTTTTTCCCCCCCATATATGAAACAAGAAGTCAGCGACGAGACGACAAAATGCAGAACTAGAGGGGAGCCAGTATATTAAGAGGTCCCCCTCTCTCTCTCAATATTAGTAGGATGGCATACAAATGTACGATACTGTTGCAAATGTTATGTGAATATGTATCCCCTGCGGATTCCCCTCCCCCTCCCTACCCCCCCCCCCATCCTCTGCCCTAGTACCCCTCCTGCTCCCCCCCCCTCCCCCCCTCCCTATTATAAGCTATTTAGCGAACTAAGTGACTACATATGCTTAACCCAGGTAAACACATACAGAGCCTCAGAGTAAGCGGGTCAAAGAGTCATCTCAGGTACTTAGTATACCAGGACCAACCTAGATAAGGGTACGCCCCTAATTACCACTAGAAACAAAGAAACTACCCATGCCCACCCCCCCAACTAGTGGTCCCCCCCATTTACAGAATGGAGGGTCTAGGGACTAACATAGTGCTCCGAGACAGGCCCATGTCTCCGGAAGTCCCCCCAGGGGCACCCCGCCCCACCTCCTTTTTCACGAAAGTGTCAAAGGTTACCTCTTATAGGCCTACTCAAGGCCCACCCAGTTTTCCCCCCCCTTATATGTGTCCCTCCCCTACTACCCCTATCCCCAGCGCAAACCCTCCCTCCGCGACCCCCTCTACCGAGGGTTCAGGTCTATCCGTCGCCCCCCGGTTCCGAACTCCTGACATGGGAAAAATAGGAGTCACAGGGCCTAGTGCCCTGAAAACACCATAAGAAAAACAATGGCCTCCATTAAACTAATTTCAATCAACGCCAAAGGCCTTAACTCTGTAAAAAAGAGGAAACTAGTCCTCACAGATCTCAAAAGATCCCGAGGCGATATAGTCCTAATACAGGAAACGCATTTTAACACCCAGACGCCCCCCAACACATTTAAAAATGTATTCCCCCAGGCATACTACGCCTCATCTCCTAGCAAAAAAAGAGGAGTAGCTATCCTCTTTAGGGCTGGGGTCCCATTTGTACTGACAAAATCTCACCAAGACCCCGAAGGACGCTCGCTCATACTCCAGGGCACTTTGGCAGGGTCCCCGATCACAATTGTCAATGTATACGCCCCTAATTCCAATCAAATTCAATTCCTGAACAGCCTACTAGAAACCCTAGACCAACAATCTCTATCTTCTCTGATCATTGGAGGAGACTTTAATATGGTGGCCTCTTACAAAAATGATAAATCCGGCCCTGGCCAAACAAGCCCAGACCACACACTCTCCCAGAGCAGTACTCAGGCCCAGAAAAAGGCTAAGCAATTCCGGGATATTATGGAAAGTTACTCACTGATCGATATATGGAGGGCTCAGCACCAGGGCCAGAGGGACTACACTTTCTTCTCCACCCCTCATCAGTCCTACTCGAGGATCGATTATTTTCTGGGCACCAGTAACGTCTTCCAGGCCTCCTCCCAGTCCAACATCGGGCCGATCACATGGTCCGACCACGCACCCATTGATCTTTTATTATCCCTCCCATTTATCAAACATGCCCAATATAAATGGAAGCTCAATGACTCCCTTCTTAATTGCCCCGACACCGAGACCTCAATTCGCCAAAAGTTGGTATCTTTCTTTAAGTATAACAAAGGCACTGCTTCAACCCCAGCTATGCTATGGGAGGCACATAAAGCCACTATCAGGGGAGACTTAATCTCTATAGCCTCATACAAAAAAAAAAAAAAACTCAAACTCCAAAAAGAACTTACAGAAAAAATCTCCCAGTTAGAAGCCCAACATAAAATCTCAACCTCCAAGACGACACTAAAGCAATTAACACTAGCCAGAGCTGCCCTCAAACAGACACAGCTAGAGGAAGTTGAAAAAGCTCTCAGATGGTCTAAACAAAAATACTTTGACAAAGGCAACAAAGCCGACAAGCTCCTGGCCTCGAAATTAAGGGGTGCCAGAGCAAAAGCCCAGATCGCCAAAATTCAGACGAATAAAGGACAGGTCACATATCTAGAGAAGGAGATAACACGAGAGTTCGCGAAATTTTATTCAGACCTGTATAACCTCCATCCCCCAGGCCAAGACCCAGTTAATATCACTAAAATAACCCAATACCTAGAGCAGTGTAGCCTACCCACACTCACTCCAGAGGAGACTGAGAGCTTAAACAAAGCAATAAATCAAGAGGAACTGTCCCTAGCCATACAATCCCTCAAGATAGCAAAAACCCCGGGCCCAGATGGCTTTTCTAATAGCTATTATAAACTGTTTTTACCTATCCTATCCCCCTACCTCCTCCAAATGTACAACTCGTTCCTACAAGGAGAGCCGATACCCTCTACTATCACAGCGGCAAACTTAGCGATTATTCACAAAGAGGGAAGAGACCCTCTCCTCTGCGGGAATTATAGGCCCATATCCCTGCTGAATACCGATCTCAAAATCTACAGTAAGATCCTGGCAAACAGGCTAAACCCAATTCTCCCTAGACTCATACATGTAGATCAAGTAGGGTTTGTGTCCGGAAGACAGGCCTCCGACAACACACGTAAAATAGTGGATATAATAGACCACGTGCATCTCACTGGGACCAGGGCAATGATTCTAAGCCTCGACGCTGAAAAAGCGTTCGACAGGATCAAGTGGTCCTTCCTAGACCAGACCATGCTGAGGTTTGGATTCTCAGGACCTTTCCTGGAAGGAGTGAGAGCTCTTTACCATAACCCAACAGCATATGTTAAATTGGCAGGTGGGTTTTCGGACCCAATAAAGATCAGAAATGGGACTAGACAGGGCTGCCCACTCTCCCCTCTATTATTCGCCTTAACTATAGAACCCCTAGCAGCCAAAATCAGGGACGAACCCAACATAAAAGGTATCCAAATTGGAGATAGAGAACACAAAATTTCGCTGTTTGCAGACGATGTGATCTTGACCCTCGCGAACCCCCATACCTCCCTCCCCAACCTTCAACGACACCTAACTCAATTCGGCCAAGTATCTGACTACAAAGTAAACATGGACAAGTCTGAGGCCCTAAATTTATCCCTCCCCCCCCAGGACTGGACCCTTATTCAAGCCAACTATAAATATCGATGGAGCCCCACCCACATTAAATACTTGGGTGTTAAAATCTCCAATTCCTACAGCTCCCTATACCAATATAACTACCCACCCCTATTTAACCAGATCAAAAAAGACCTAGAGATCTGGAAAAAACACCAAATATCGTGGTTTGGGAGAATCACGGCAGTAAAAATGAACGTTCTCCCAAGACTGTTATATAACTTCCAAACCCTTCCAATCCCGGTCCCACAAACAGCGCTTAAAAACATGCAGTCTCTAATTCTCCAATTTATTTGGAATGACAAAAGGCCCAGAGTCCCTCGGTCAGTGATGCTCTCGTCTAGAGAAAGAGGAGGTGTGGGGGTCCCCGACATTGCAAAATACTACATCGCAGCACAGCTGAAGCAGGCTGTAGTTTGGAATTGCGACCCGGCCCTAGCTTCTTGGTTAGAGATAGAGTCTCACTACGCCTACCCCCTCTCCTTCCAAATGGCAATGTGGCCCACTGGCAGCAGAGGGGATAAACCACCAAGGTTTGCCCTGGGAGCAATGAGATGCACGTGGGAGGTATGGCTTAAATGTAGAGGGAAGTACGGTCTGGTAGCATCCCCCTCACAGCTCACCCCCATCTTTGGAAACCCCAAATTCCCTCCAGGGTGTTCTCCAAGTCAATTTGACCAATTTCAGGGTCACAACATTAGGATGGTGGCCGATCTGCTGCGGAAAGATGAGATCGCTACTTATCAGGTGATTAGGGACAAATACGAGATACAGGGCCTCCACCTATTTAAATATCTGCAAGTGAGACATTTTCTCCTATCCCTCTCACCAACTTCCAAATTTCCTAAATTAACCAGATTTGAAACCCTCTGCGCCAAAACAACCTATCAAAAAGGCCTGATCTCTCAAATATATAAAGGATTAGTACCCCAGTCTGGCCCACCCAACCATAGATATATGCAACGATGGTCCGAGGAATTGGGCCTCTCAATAGATCCGGAGGACTGGGAGGAGATCTGGGAGCAAGCCTCTAAAACCTCAATTTGCACAACAATAAAAGAAAATATATACAAAATTCTATTCCAATGGTACCTGACCCCCGCTAGGCTGAGCCAGATCTACCCAGGCGCAGTTGATCTGTGCTGGAGGGGATGTGGTCAAAAGGGGGACATGGCCCACATTTGGTGGTCATGTCCGGAGATCCAGAAATTTTGGGCCATGATCCTGAGGCTCATACGAGAGGTCACGGGACTAACCCTACCCCTAGACCCGGTGACCCTGGTGCTGAACAAACCTGTTGATGATCTCCATCCACCGATGTCCAGACTTATAACGGCCATACTGACGGCAGCCAGGTGTTCCATCGCTGCCGCTTGGAAGCAGACCAGAGCTCCCTCTAGAACCACTGTCACTAGCAGAATTAACGAAGTTATGTCAATGGAGAAACTGACCGCTCTGCTCCAAAAGAAAATACCCCAATTTCTAAACACCTGGGACCCGTGGCTAACAAAATAAATATACCCATAGGTAGTCGCGGAGGTAGGAGCGCGCCACCCACCCCCCCCCCTCCCTCTCCTAGGTTCCCCTCCCTTCCCCCCCCTCCCATGTGAGTCTTCCCCCCTCCCCCTCCTCCCCGCCCCCTCCCATCCAGTCACCACCCCCAAGAAATTGGAAAAAGTTATTGGGTCCCTGTCAGATTGTTGAAAGCACCATTGTCATGGGATCATGACACCCTTGTATGTACTGTTTGACATGATTGTACCCAATAAAAAAATTGAGTTAAAAAAATGTAAAATTGGACACCGAGAACATCCTCCTTATTTGCTGATACTGTAACTAAACTGCTTGAGGACAACCCAGGGCTATGAGAGGGAGGCTGGTGCAGACTTTAGTACGCTGTTTAGCATAGACAAATTAAAGTGAGCGGGGGGTTCTAATATTCTTGAATAGGGCCAAAAATTGTAGTAAAAAGGCCCAAATTGTTGAAAATTGTCTTTTATTTTTCATTTAAAGTGGCCAAATAGCAGCTCTGCAACTTATCTGTTTTTTTTTTTTAAATTAAAGTTTGATCGAATTTCATAAGCGAAGGTAATCAAAAAGAAAACCCTAACCTATTAGGGGAAGGGAAGTCTGACCCTTGGCCTGAAGGGCCGGGAGTGATGTGTGGAGGTGGGAGGAGGATGAGGGTGGGAGAGGTTATTAAAGGGGCGATCTTGACTTACCGCTCTCATCCTCTACCCACCTCACCAAAAGGTTCCAGAAGTGTCTATCTTCTGGCAGGATGGGCACGGGAAGAGCGGCAGCACCGGTTATCACACTGACACTCTACCCCACTGACACACACAAGAACACACGCCTCACCTCTCTCCGGTCCATGCTGCTGTCTCCTCTGCTAGGCCCGGCCCTCAGTTTCCTGACATCTCCTCCTGATTGGCTGATGCTTGATAATAAAGTCAATCAAAATGGAGGAAACTGCCCAGGCCCCTAACAACAGCCCTACTCTCTCCTTTCTCTGGGAGATCAGGGAAATCCTCCAACCGGTTAAAAAAACTGTATTAGGCAAACTAGGCTGCTGCCACCCCCACATTGTACCGCACTAGTTCTCCTAGTATTTAAACTAGCCCTGGTTGGGGCTACTTGCTGACCATATCCGGGAGGTTAATGATTAAAATTAATAAAAGGCTGTGGGCCTTTGTACCAAACCAAGGTGTCTGTATTTATTTGGCTGGGTTAATAAATGGAAGGGGCAAGAGTTGAGGGGTCAAGGGTTAAGAGAGCACAGAATGATCAAACGTCGTGGGCTCAATGGTCATAAATGAAACATGCAATGCCGATTTGACTTTTTAGTGTTATGTGAACTTGTTGCAGACTTTTGAATCAAAGCAAACTTTTTCACTGAAACAAAATGGGTGACATTTGTAAAGTTTTCCAGCACGTGCGAAATGTCTGCTTATCTCTATTATTGAACCTGCTGACATTTGAAAGCAACGATCTGCAATGCTGGACTCTGGAGAAAAAAAAAACTAAGATATCTTTGCCACGTTTAAGAATATTTGCATAAAGAAAAAAAGAGTGCATCATAGAAGAACCTGGCTTCAAATGAATTTTGGAAGGAATTGCTACTTTACGTGGGTATGCCAAGTGCCCCTAAAGAAAACCAAAAATTAAAAGCATCGCTTTGCTATTCACCTCAAAAGGATGTACTATTTGTTGTTAGCAGTAGTTCCATCTATTACTGCCTTCATATACCATTCCTGTTCTAAAATGTAGCTTGCAGTTTAGTCTAGTTTAAATGCAGTATTGAATTCTGTTATGAGAAAATGCTTTATACAAAGGGCACTTTGATTTGCAGGTGTTTGAATATGAGCGCAGCCCTTTTGTGTTGAATGGCTGGTGGCCCCTTGATTGACATCTGAAAACACTCTCCAAGACTTTTCCTCTATGGGATTCTAGGCCGTCTTTCTCAGTGCTTCGCTGCTTCCTGCAGTCTTTGTTTGCCTATGGTTTTAGTCCTGATTTCCTATAAGAAGCCATTTCTTGTCTTGCTATCTAGCTATTAGTAATAGGCAGGTAATCCAAGCTACTGTGAAATCCCACGGCTGTCACTGACAAACAACACATCTAAACCATCCACCTACATCTCATTACCCATGTACACCATTGGGGCTAGAGCTTTTGCTTATCCTTTAATTATCTTGATGGAATTATAGCAGTAGCAGTTGCACCACTGCTGGCTCATGTCACAAAAACTAATGAGGCTAAGGGTTGTAAAAGGCATGCAGGTGCCTATGTATCAATCTAACACTATATTGGTCGTCTTCTATTGATGTTTAGAGACTAACTTGTAACATACATCCCTTAGGGTCTCTTGGCATGCATGTATTACTGTATTCTGTTACCATTTTGCCTTAGTTGGATCAATGAGCAATTTGAAGCAGCATGGAGTGATACCGTATGGAGAAAACGGGGCGTTAGGGAATTATTTAAATGGTACACACTTTTCTATACAATGTACATATTTCTGTATCTCTTGCCACAATTGTATCTATTTTTTTAAAGTAATATTACAGTACATATTTACACTGGAGTGAAACTAGATGAATAAGAACCCCCCCACCCCCCAAAGTAATAAAAACCTGAAATGTAACATGCTAAAATATATTTTCCGTTGACTTGCTGAACTGAAGATGAAATAGAGTTTTTGACCTCTCTCTTATCACCATCTGCAGTACAGGCTTTCTATATTATCAGATTTCATCACTGGATTTTGGATCCCTATTCAATGTATCAGGGCTCTTTATCCATCACAACTTCTCTACAAAACGTCCATTCTACTGCTCTGGGCAAACCTCCATGAAGAAGAAGACATTTGATGTAATCTCCGAGAAAGCTTTCAAAAAAGGAATATTTTATAATATGGTGTTTAGGATTTTAATTGATACACATGTCTCTTCTCTTTTTTTAATCTCATACAATTTACCCTTGTTCACATGTTTTATAGTCTCTGGGCTGCAAAATTGGGGCAAAACTGGTGAATAAAAACCCCACTAAATGTATCAAAGAAAAATGTAAACAAAGAAAAGAATAGGATTTTTAGTTTTGTGCAGTTTCTTTTTGCACCAGGGAGACTTTGAAACATGACACCCTTTAGAGCAGTGTTTACCCAATCTCTCCTAATGACTCACGGCCACACCACGTTTTGGGAATAACCAATGCCCTTGCATCTGGGTGAAGGGCACACTAAGGGCATTTTTTTGCACACTAATGGAATGTCAAGTGGTTGTCTCAGAAACCTGGTGTGGCCGCAGGTCACGAGGAGAGGTTTGGAAATCACTGGTTTAGCGCATTTGACCTTAGCCAAAAGTAACGCAAGCCGCATATTTCTTCATACATACCATATCCATTCCTGCCCAAACATGCAAATATGCCTCCACCCTCAATCTCTTCCCACTTGCTCCATAAATACCTAATACCATTGCAGACACAAGAAAAAGACGTGCAGAAGAAGAATACGATGTCGCAGATATACGCAGTGGCGAATCTCCCATTAGGGCCGAGGGCGGCAAAATGTTGAGGTGGTAAATTTGCCTTTTTGATGTGAAACTTCTATGCTGGCACTTACCATATGAAAATTTCCATTGGAGTAAATTGTCTTGTTGGTGACAGAAGTGCACTCCTGGAAGTGACATCACTGCTGGCAGAAGAGGCCTCCCATGCTCTCACCACTCCATCCTGATTTCACAGTAGGTGCTGGCTGGGTGTGCGCACACACAGACACAGCACCGTCGAAGCATACACACAGACACAGAGACACAGACACACATACACACCCAGAGAGACACACACACAGACACAGAGACACACACAGGGACACACACCAAGAGACACACACAGAGACACAGAGACACAGACACACACAGAGAAACACACACATACAAGAAATTCACAGTTACTATAGGTAAAACAGGGGCGGGTGTGCTGTGCACTTGCGTTCTAAAGTCAAACTTCTTTGCATTTTGTCACGGAAATTGTGTTTTGATATTTAATTAATAACATCACCATCACAAATACAACACCAGTGACAAAACACAAATAAGTTTCACTTAAAATGCGCGTGCTCGGCACACACACACTTTTCCCCCTCCCCATATACAGAGGTCCCACTCTCTTCCCAACTGTGTGCTGGGGAGATCGTGTTACCTCTGTACAGTTCTTACCTTCTCCTTTGTACCGCGCGCCTCCTTCAGCGTCGCCTTGCCACGGGAACATGCACCCTCCCCCCAACTTTCCCTCTGCCACCTGTGCTGAAGCAGGGATATCCTGAACACCTGACCTCTTGGTGGGCAGGGTCTTGAGAACACCTACACTCAACATACCTTTTCCACTAAAGTTAAATCATTTACCTCTGTCTACACCTGTGTGTAGAGATGGGCAATTTGTTCCCCAACATCAGATTTATAATAAACGCTATTTTGTAATTTCCAATAAATTCCATTTTATTTTTAAAGGTCCTACTTTTTCCTTTATTTAAATACTCAAAAATGGGAAATGTAGCGATATTTTTCTCATTATCACAAAGAGAATATTCCCAAATTATCAAATGTTTGCAATTAAACCAAAAAAAAAAAAATGTCAATACAATTTACATGTATTAGCTATTTTTTTTCCAAAAGAAGAAAAAAGTTGAATTTCTTAAATTCACTCATCTCTGCCTTTGTGCCAAGGTACTGTATATGGACCCTATGTAAACAAGGAGTCTTGGACCAACATGTTAACCCTCAGATATGAATGACATTATAAATCGAGTATTATTCACATAGATACATATGATTTGTCATATTTAGTTATAAAGGCTTCTATGGATATCTGCTTCATGCTTATTACTTTCCCTTTCTTTGTATGCTTCAGGTCTATTTAAAGTGTACTTTACAAAAACGAGTTTCTTTACTTTTGAAATTGCTTTGTGAATGATAAAAATCTGTTGACATTCCATTCTTGAAGTTCTGCCTTCCATTAATTTTTTTAATTAGTATACCTCCCGATGCCTTGTCTTATTAATAGAACATACATCATTTGTTAAATAAATATTGTAATATCTATAGGTTTTGCAATGAATTAAACCTGTTTAAAAATCATAGAATTATCATTATGCAAAGTTCGGGACTTATCAAACTCTGATAAATTGGAGTTAATACCGCACCCGGTAAAAAGAATAATACACATTTTTAGCGTAATATTACGCCTACGTCATTAACATTGCAGTCAAAATGTATTGGGTGCCAATAAAATTATGCTAGCTACATGGTAAATTGGAGTTCATTACTGGTTGGGGTAGGATATCATAGACTTCTACCATAGAGTTATGCAGTAAGACTTATGTAGCCCCCTGTAAACAGCACAGGCTATACCTATCTTCCTTCTACTGTGGTAAGTCCTGTTAAGATCAGGCACCAGTAATCATCATGGGTTTTCACCCTTCATAGCCCTGTCCTGAGTGGTAGATGCAGGCCTGGACTCTGCTGCAGGCGTGAGCAAGAGGGGAGGTTCTGCTGACAACACGAGAGGCGAGGCTAGCTCTATATTTAGCAGCCAACTCCTGTGAGTAGAGTTAGTTATACCGAGAGTCTGGAACTGCCGGTTAGTGATACCGAGAGTCTGGAGTTGCCGGTTAGTTATGCCGAGAGTATGCAGTTCAGTTAGTATGCCGTGAGTCTAAGAATCCTGCGGATCGGTCCGAGGAGTTGGAGGAGACAGCGGTCTCCCCTGCGCAGAGTGCAGGAGCAGAGAGAGAGGAGTGGAGAGATTCAGCTTCATTTAGTAGAGATGATAGAATTATAGACTTGGTGGACCAATGCCCTCACCCCACTGCCAGGGGTGATGGGGAGAATCCAAGACCCACCGCGAGGATAACCTCGTGGGTGGGCCACGGGGTATTGAAGCCCTAGCCCAGACCATCCTGTCGGAGGAGAGACTTGGAGGGAAGGAGAGGAGGAATTATCTGTGTGGGAGGAGAGCGGAGTAATAAGTACAGCTTGGCTGTTGTTGTTGCGGCTACTGGATGCCACTACCGTGGGGAGTTGCTGATCTGCTAATAAAAGAGACTATCCTTTGTTACCAAAGACTGTGTGTGAATTGCAAGCTATTACCCTGGAACCCAAGAGGTTCTTCTATACAGGTCCTGTCCCATATTACTGGGAGTATAGAAGATGGAGGCGCTGCACCACTAAGAGATCATGGAGGCTACCACCCCAGAAGCCCGGTCCTGGCTCCCCAACAACATCGCAGGAAGCTCAGGCCCTCCTGTTCCTCACAGGTATGCACCACACCGCATGTAATCTGCCCTCATGCACCCTAGACACCACCATAGAGTCTGGGGGAAGGGGGGAAGCAGGGTTACACTTATTACAAACCATATGGCAGAAAATAACACGCTGATGTCTCAGGCTACCAATCCATAATACAGACACCAATTAGGTAATATCTTCCCTATACCCTTCCCTAACTATTTCCCTTGCCTGCCTAAGAGGCTAATACGTTTACAAACCACTAAAGCCAGTAAAGATTTAACCAACACCATCCCTTACCACCCTCCTTGGGAGACCCCTCTATTGCAGACATAAAGCAGGTATGCTATTTATTAGCTAGATCTTATTTTCTATGATCCTGTTTAGGTTTATCCAGTGGTCATGTATCCCCTACTGGAAAGGATGCCTTATTCATCTGATTAAAGATGAAGTCTGCTAGATTATAGCAGGCTCAGCTATGATGTAGTATGAGTTGAAGGATTGAAGGAATCCTGTCGTTTAAGCTGCTGTGTACAACATCTGGGGAGAGACGGGGAGAGAGAGAGGGGGAGAGAGAGAGGAGTGGGGGAGAGAGTGTGGGGTGGGGGAGAGAGATGGGGGTGGGGGAGAGAGATGGGGGTGGGGGAGAGAGAGGGGGGTGGGGGAGAGAGATGGGGGTGTGGGAGAGAGATGGGGGTGGGGGAGAGAGAGGGGGGTGAGGGAGAGAGAGGGGGGTGAGGGAGAGAGAGGGGGTGGGGGAGAGAGAGAGAGGGGTGTGTGGTGGTGTGTGTGGGGGGTGGGTGGGGGGGGGGGGCTGGTAAGAGAAGAAGAAAAAACACCAGTACCCCATTACTCACAAAGTGCTTTAGACTTGCCAACTCAATATAGTTCTTATGGAAATCCTTTCAGGAAGTGCGGGATGTAATTCATTTAAATATACTTTGCATTTACCATCAGCACATCTCTCAGATGTGTTTCTTTTTGAGTGTAGCCATGTGTAAGATTGGTGTACATATCTCTTTCTCATGCTGGCAGTAAACCTGGTAAGTATGCAGGAATGCCAGTAGTTATCATGGAGGTTTGCCCTCACACCCTGGTGAGGTGTCATATGTTCCCAAAGGAAGTGACAACATGCATTGTGCCCACACTTAGTGGTACAGAGCAGGTTTGTTCTCTGGGGGGTGATATAAGACACAGCACTGCCTAAAGTTAGAAGTCAGTTTCCTGTTGTTGTGCTGCTCTGTTCACTGAGAGGCACGTGAAGGTTGCAACAGTGTTGCAGTGTCTCCTGCTAGCTGTGAGTCAGTAAGCAGACGCAGCAGTATTAGAGGAGCTGGCAGAGTTAGAGGAGCTGACAGACAGAGCAGCTCAAGAGAGAGACAAAGCAGCTCAGGAGAGGAGATTACAGCAGCCAGAGAAGCTGGGGAATCACTCTCTGAGAGTAAAGGTGGAAAGCAGCTCTATTATGGACAAGGGACCTTCCTAAGAGAGTGCTGCAAAGAGATGAGTGGCTGAGCTTTTATCTGTGAGGGGCAGCTTGCCCATACCACCATGCAAATAAAGATGCCATTGTTAAAGATACCTCCACTGGGTGAGTGTGAAGTTACTCAGCAGTGGATGGCACCACCAAGAAGGAGTTCCTCACCAGGACCATCTCCCTGCGGAAGCAGAGATCCTGATGAGGTGGAGGCGCTGCACATGAAGTAAGTTGGACTCGCACCCACTACCTCAGCTACCTGTCCTGATGACATCCCCTAATAACACCAAGCGGGAGACTCAAGAGTCCTGTTACTTGCAGGTGCACCACCACACACGCCTTGTAATGGGGGACTGGTTAGACTACACGGGCCAATATGAGATTGGGTGGGTCAGGCCAGAGGGAACACCCGTTACAATTGGAGGCGCTGCTGAGATACCTGTCAACAGGACAGGCTTTTGCTAGGCACACAGTAGGAATTAAGAGAGAAGTGTCTGCTGCCACTTTGTGCTGCGTGGGACGGAGCCAGGGGTAGTCAGGGAGATGCTGGAGATGCATGCCGCAAAGACGCCTTGGGATCCGTAAGGGGTTAGTGAGTCTGGAGCCGGGGGCTATTGCTGTTCTAGTCGCCTTGAGGTAGCGCTAGCGGGGGACGCCTAAGGGGTAAACTGGTAACTGAGAGCAGGAATTCTGGACGGGTCCGCACTAGGCTAGCCAAAAGTAGGTCGACGCCCAAAGTACTGCATGGAAGAGCCAG
Source organism: Ascaphus truei (assembly GCF_040206685.1). Classification (NCBI taxonomy): domain Eukaryota; kingdom Metazoa; phylum Chordata; class Amphibia; order Anura; family Ascaphidae; genus Ascaphus; species Ascaphus truei. The sequence goes on from NC_134498.1 coordinate 39,192,372, forward strand.
AGTACTCTAGTCTCCATTCCAGACCACTTACCAAGGAGCACAGACTGGAGGAAAGCGTTACAGTAGACACAGAAAGAGTGAGCCTAGCCTGAGGTAGTGCAAACACGAGTCAGATCTACATTAGGTACACAAGGTGGTGCACAAGGCATTTTATTGCATCGGTGTGGCAGCTGCCCCGCAGAGAGGAGCTCCATGTGCGATAACAGAGAAAAGAATGGCGACCGCAAGAATGGAGGCTCTCTCAAGCAGTGAGTCACACCAAAGATGGCGGCTCCCGCCAAGTCGGGAGAGCACCAGGACTGTGCAAGAAATTGTTGCAGAGTATTGTCAGGGTTGTTGGGTGTGGCTGCCAAAACCTGAAACCCGCCCCTGCACTGTGAGTAGTTCAGCACAGAGTCAGAACCACTCCTTGGTAGAAAGTGTCCCTTCTCGAGAGAGCCCCGTCAGAATGGAGGATCTGCAGAGCGCAGAAGGTCCAGGATGGCAGGGGGCAGAGAGAACCGTCAGAATGGAGGATCTCCACAGAGTAGAAGGTCCAGGATGGCAGGGGGCAGAGAGAACCGTCAGAATGGAGGATCTGCAGAGCGCAGAAGGTCCAGGAAGGCGGGTAACCGAGGAACATGCATATGACCTGTGCGTGGAAGAAGAACAAGCTACAGAAGAGACTTCTGTGAGCCTGTTGGAGACTGGCGTGACAGCCGTGGCTGCGCCGGGGTTGTCCTGTCTATGCTCTCGGGAAAGTAACCTCGAGGCTAGAGAGGACGACAGTGTTGCTAGATGGGAGGAACGAAATGGACTTTGTTATCATTCAATATACAAACAGCCAAACGCTACCTCAAATGTGATGCAGAAAGATAATACAAACCAAAATGGCGGTTCCCGCGTTCCCGGGATACCGCGTGGGCCAGCTGCAGAAAGTCTTGCAACTTTGCAGTTTGCTAATTGTTGGCCAGGATTGGCGCCAACGAGAAAACTCCACCCCGTTGGGGAGTTTGGCGCGAAAGCTGGAGCCGCGCCCTTAGGGACTATGACTCACTCCGCCCCTGTGCTGGGTCAGCCTACAAGTCTACAAGACCCTCCTCTAGAGTCCACCAGGGGGAGTGAGCACATTGAACTGCCAGTAGCAACTTCTGTTTCCCCTAAGAACGAAACAGAATGCAGCAAAGCACAACCTCAGCTACAAGGGGCATGGCGGGCCAAAAGAGTGACTTACCCCTTTCTTTTGTGCCCGTGTATACATAAAAGGAAGAGGGGTGATAGGATCTTTGCCAGTTATTCATTGCCTAAAGGATTCCGGGAAGTATCCAATGACGGAATCACCAGCTTGAGGTGTGAGGACTCTGATTGTGTATCTCTGGGAAAAGAACTTGTTTGGGGAGCTACTTTCTTTGCAAAAGGAGCAATCCTGCTTGTGTCTAGCTGTTATCTGCCTAAGCGTGAGGAGTTCCAAGCTCCGATGACAGAGACGGCTCCAGATCCGGTTCCAATACCGGAACCCCAGATGATGGAACCATTCCTGACGGAATCAACGAAGGGTAAGGTGACTGCCCAGGGAGAAGGGGGATCGCTACCACTGGTACCGCTGGAGCAGGACTGCTTCAGGCCGATGGCCACCAGCGACTGCGAAGCGCCCCAACGCTGTTCCCCTGCGGAGATGTCCCTATCCCCATCCTGTACTACTGAAGACAGTAGTCAACCAGCTGTGGTGATGCGCCAGCCGGCGGACCACACAAGTGAAGCTGAAGATAAAGAGACATTTATCCCATCGGCTGCGGACCATGATGTAGGCCCGTGTGCTCTACAACAGCCAGTCCGGCCTACCACAGAGGAACCCATCGCAAGCCAGCGGAGTGGTGAGGAACCTCCTACCCCCCCACAGGCGCCGGTGGTGGCAATGGCGGATGTCGTTCTGGAGGAAGAGGTTCCGGTTGGGAACCCAACGCAAGATGGCGGCGAGTCCAGCGAGATGGCCGTGTCCTCTAGGCCAAGCAGCTGTACCCGGTTGCCTGGGTCCGAGAAGAGCCAGCAGGCCCTGCGGAAGCCTGGGAGTAAGGAAGCGAGTGAACCGGAGTGCCAGTCCGATGGTACTGGGCAAGGTAGCGAGAAGTTGCAGGTCGTAGTCCCGCGTATGCCGGCGGTGTTTCCCTATGCCCAACCCCAGGCCATAGTTAAAACCCCTGCCCCTGTCACTTTTTCCTATGGGTCCCAGTCTAGCCAAGGGTTGTCTGGGGAGTCCCGAGCCACTTTTGAAGAATGGACTGGGGAAAATCTGGACTGGGGTGACTGTTTTACCTCTGATGAGGGGTCGGGGAGGGAAATGTCTATGCAACGAATGTTATACTGCACTAATGATGACAATCGTACTGTTGGGGTGGGATGTGATCCTAAGAGCCTTGGGTCAAATTTTGGGTCTCCAGGAACATTGGGAGTTTCATCTGGGGATTTGGGTAATGTTGCTCATATGGTGCCTATTGCCCGGGGAGCCCCCTATGTGCCCTCACTGTCAGAAAGAGTTATTAGGGATCGCCAAAAGTTGGTACGTAATTTTCATCGTCCCTGGGAGAACGAACTTATGTTTGAAATGGGTTCCCTTGATTCAGAAAATTGGGATCCTGGCGGGTTAGATGAGAAGTGGTGTAGTCAAGAGGGGATAGTCTACATCTTCAAGAGAGGCCTTAGGGAGGTGTATGGGCATGATCCTCTCAGTCCACTAGCATCCAGGCCAGAGTTATGGTCTGATGGTGGGTGTCCAGTATGTCCCCTAGAGTGTTACAGCATTGATGCTCTAAGCCCAGTGGACCATGCTGTGCGCAAGCCACCTTGAGAGGGTAGAGTAGTCCCAGTAATGGATACTCCAGCATGGGGTAATCCTAGTTGTTATACATCTAAAGTTAGGATGTATCTGTTATTGTATGATGAAAAGATATGTACTGTAATGTGTTGTTATGTTTTGCAGTGCTACCTGAAGGAAGGTTCCGCAAATTTAGATCCCAGCCGGGACGTTGGGGTTCCACCAGGGGGAGAATGTAGCCATGTGTAAGATTGGTGTACATATCTCTTTCTCATGCTGGCAGTAAACCTGGTAAGTATGCAGGAATGCCAGTAGTTATCATGGAGGTTTGCCCTCACACCCTGGTGAGGTGTCATATGTTCCCAAAGGAAGTGACAACATGCATTGTGCCCACACTTAGTGGTACAGAGCAGGTTTGTTCTCTGGGGGGTGATATAAGACACAGCACTGCCTAAAGTTAGAAGTCAGTTTCCTGTTGTTGTGCTGCTCTGTTCACTGAGAGGCACGTGAAGGTTGCAACAGTGTTGCAGTGTCTCCTGCTAGCTGTGAGTCAGTAAGCAGACGCAGCAGTATTAGAGGAGCTGGCAGAGTTAGAGGAGCTGACAGACAGAGCAGCTCAAGAGAGAGACAAAGCAGCTCAGGAGAGGAGATTACAGCAGCCAGAGAAGCTGGGGAATCACTCTCTGAGAGTAAAGGTGGAAAGCAGCTCTATTATGGACAAGGGACCTTCCTAAGAGAGTGCTGCAAAGAGATGAGTGGCTGAGCTTTTATCTGTGAGGGGCAGCTTGCCCATACCACCATGCAAATAAAGATGCCATTGTTAAAGATACCTCCACTGGGTGAGTGTGAAGTTACTCAGCAGTGGATGGCACCACCAAGAAGGAGTTCCTCACCAGGACCATCTCCCTGCGGAAGCAGAGATCCTGATGAGGTGGAGGCGCTGCACATGAAGTAAGTTGGACTCGCACCCACTACCTCAGCTACCTGTCCTGATGACATCCCCTAATAACACCAAGCGGGAGACTCAAGAGTCCTGTTACTTGCAGGTGCACCACCACACACGCCTTGTAATGGGGGACTGGTTAGACTACACGGGCCAATATGAGATTGGGTGGGTCAGGCCAGAGGGAACACCCGTTACATGAGCACTGGTTTTTATCTCAATGTTATTTGGAGGGAGATGTACAGTATCTCTCTCATCACTTGACCAGATTTTCTGCAGCGGATTTGCAGTTTGGTGAACATTTTGCCACTATGTCAAGCTAAGCTTTTCTGACCATTTAACACTAGAGCCGTTAAAAAGACAGGTTACTTACCTTACACTAGTAATCACAGGAGTAGCCTAGTGATGTTGATGCTTGATCTAGGGTTTGAATAACAGTATCAATCCATCCACCCTGTGGTGTTGTGGTTGAAATATCAAGGGTTCAAACCCATGTTGCCTACTTACTATAAAATATAACTATTTTACTTGCGGCAGAGCTATTACTGTATCTCATCTAGAAATACAAATATTAGAACATTTGAAATCCATTCTTTTGCATGGTCTAAAACTGTTGTGTTTGACTAATATATTTACTGTATTATAATTGAATTGACCCATATATTTGTAAATTAATTTACAAGATCAAAGATATCGACATTTTAAAAAGGAAAACAGTTTAGATGTTGATTATTCAAAAATTGTGGTTAATTACAAATTCTTGATTTATAAGCTAAAATACCACCAACAGGCAGAGAGAAAAGCAATATTAATTATAGGATCAATATTGGAAAGTTCCTGCTTGTACGATTATTAATACATATAACAGGTAATGTAAATTAACATTTCCATTACAAACATTGTAATTTGACATGGATTTTTTATTTTTTTTTACGGTTCAGAATAGTATTTTGCAATAAAATAACAGTACAACAATCCATTTGATCTTGTATTAAAAGACAAAGGTCTAAGGTAATCAAACGCCAATAAAACAGAGTTAATGTAGCAGGTCAGATTACTGCAATTTTATGACCTAAGTAATCAATATTCCTCTGATGTCTTTTAGGGAACGATCTTTTCAGGCTAGTAGCAATGCAGTAATTAACGGAACCGACAATAACGCATTAATTACCGCATGGCAATCCAAATGGAGAGGGTAATGTCATATTTATACCGTAGGATTATTTATTATAAATTATTACATAACCCTATGTAGAAATTACATTAACCCGATTGATACCCGTGGCTATCAAGGCACCCACCCCCCACTCCCCTCAAGGGCCAAACTAACATAACCCCCAACACCTCCCCTCCCCTACTTCCATACACCCCCCCAACCCCCTTGAGGGGACAAACTAACATAACCCCCAACACCACCCCTCCCCTACTTCCATACCCCCCACCCACTCGAGTTGCCAAACAAACATAACCCCCAACACCTCCCCTCCCCTACTTCCTTTCCCCCCCCCCCCACACACAAACATACGCAGTATTTACCTGCCTAGATAACCGTATACACACGTTATCCAGGCATGGGTCTTATTATGGTCTAAATCTTACTCAAAAGAAAAATAGAGGTGACTTTTTAAAAGCTTCAATTCAAGTTCAAAGGCGGTGTTGTAGCAATGTCATTTTTAAGAGAGCAGTTTATTTGTGCATGTACTGTGTCAAAGTGACTGAACATGCTGTGAATGTCTAAAATGTTTCTATAAGGGCACCAAACAATGCACAGACTGTTAATCCACGTATGTGAGATTAAACTATTGTTGAAGGCAAAAGCATTACAGGGGAAATAACAGGCATGTTCATTACAGCAGTGTACAAAAACATGAAGCGATAAGCCATAGTCACAGGTACTGTTTAATCACATTTCAAGAAGTCGTTAGTTTAGTAATTAAACTTTAAATTGATATATCTTTGAAATTGAGTTTCTGTAACCCTGTACTCCTTCCATTAATATATGTGTGGGATTGATTTTTTTCTTTTTTAATCCTGTACTCTTTCAGTTGAGATGTAATGTTTGCAATGTAATAGTGCAGTTTAAACAAAACAACACATACCTAAAATAAAATGGCAAAGGATGGGAGCTGCGAGATACTGTATGCTAGCTCTAGGTTAAGAAAGTGACAGGATTAAGAGAATATGTTTGCCAAGCCTGGGGAGTAAGCCATCAAACCTACCCAACTGTCTGACATCAGGTATAAGTGAGATGATTACTAAGGAAGAGGGAACTGGGACACATTTACTAAGGGAAACCCAATGCGAGGGAACTGGGACACATTTCTAATCAGCTAGAGCTGTTTTAAGCCGGAAAGCGTGATCCAGGTCATGTGGGAGGTGCTGTCCTGTGGACATTTAGGCCCAGATTCACAGAGATCCATTATTGACTTAACACCTCGTTGAGTGCTAACACGTATCTTCAAAGCTCAATAATGCAGTGTTAAGTATGACTGGAAAGGGCATAGCCTTAAATATAATGGCCGTTAGGGCTAATGATATGCATATCCACACAGGTGCATTATGGTTAATGCAGGGATTTAACCTTATGTTCGTTAAGTTAACCCTAAAAGGTGGCGCTTCTCCCGACCAGACACTGAAATATGGGTTTTACTAGAGAATAATGTATATAAGTACCTTGGCACTCTAGTTAATATACGCTCTCTTTTTCTCTCTCTCAGTAACACCTTGTTAGGAGACATGTGAAAAGGTATAATCAGGGAGACGTCGTTAAGGGAAAATAAGTGTCGGCTTTTATTTAGCCCGAGGCTTTAAACAGTACAGCTTCATGTGAGCATGCAAAAAAACTAGAACAGGTCTGTCCCTTTATAAGGGCTAACTCACACTACCCAGTCCCTTTTTGCAGGGCTGGGAGGGTAAGCCTCTTACCAACCTCTGACCCGAAAGTGCAAAGAGGAAAGTGTAAGCAGGGGCTGTCTACATCAGTCTCTGGGTCTGGGTTGGTGTCCATGGGGGACACACCCTCTGGCGGGATACATCCTGGAACAGAGGGTGTGGTTCCCAGAGATCTTACTCTGGTAGCACACACTTATTCAGAGCTAGACAGATGTGTTTCCTGGGGATCTCTCTGGCAGCACAGTCCCTTGTGCTTGAGCAGGTGTGCGCAAAGTGGCGGGCGCAAGATTTTTCTGGGTGGGTGGGGGGCGCGGCGGCTGCAAAGGCCCCGCGCTCTTCCCCACGCATTTATATTAAGTGTCGTGGGATCGCATGAGATCTCTGCAGTGTCTCCTACCTTGTCTTCGGTGACGCATTGCCATGGCAATGCAGCATCAAATTAAGTACCCTAGATCACAGAGATCTTAGAGAATGGGCCAGAAAAAGGAGCTTTCCACCCGAAACATTGCCTCCCTTACCTTCCTATTCTCCCCCCTTAACTTACAGGTCTCCGTTGCTCTGACCCGTGAACAGGTGCATGTACATAGCGTGGCCCTTGATAGCCCTAGCTGTCGGGACGTAGCGCAACAGTGGATCTGAGTGGCTTGTATTTCACTTGTGCAGCTGTACTGAGGTGCATTAAGCCTCCTCACTGTAGCTATCTGTACCCAGCCTGCTGTTGATTACTGTTCTATCCCAGGCTTACTGTGGATTAATAAATTGAGTCAGGCAGTTAACTTAATTCCCTTTTCTATACAAAATGGAGTGTTATTGAATGTCTCGTGTTTTATTGTGGGTACATAGACAGAAATTAAGGGAAAACTTATGGAGATGTATACAATTAGGATATAGGTAAGAAACAAATCTCTTTCACTGGGAAAGCAGTGGAGAGAAGCTATGCAGAGGGCAGAAAGCTCTGAAAGGAAGGAACTGAACAGTCCAGGAGGGAAACAGCTTGAACTCCACCAAGTGACAGAGAGAAAGGAAAGAACCAAAGCCCCAGGGTTGGGGAAAGGTGGTTGCTAAGGCTGCGATTATAGTGCCCGCGACAGCGGCACGACGTCGCTCCAAAACAGAACAATGGACTCCGTCGCTAGCGCTTATAGTAAGCGCGACGGGCGACGGAGCGACCAAAAATTTGGAAGCTGTGGGAAATTTGATTTTTCAGAGACTGTCGCCACATGTGACAGTCTCTGAACTAATCATTGACCCCGTCTCTAGCGACGTCGCTGAAAGTAAAATTATAAATTTCACGGTGGCAACGGCGATGGGTGACGTCATCGGTCCCGTCGCCAGCACTATGAGTGCGGCCTAAGGCAAAAGGCAGAAGCAGGAAACAGGAAGTAGACTGAACTTCAGACAGCACATTAAACTCTCTCCTCCAAGCCCAATTGCAGTGTCGGAGTGGAGGTCATGCCAAGAAACATCCCATTATTTGAAGATAATGTAGCGTTATCCTGAAATAACATGACGTTAAGGCAGCTGTGCGCAAACTGGGGGGCGGCCCCCCAGCGGCGGGAAGAGATTTGTCTAGGGGGGCGCGGGCGGTTGTAGAGGTCCCTCGCTCTTCCCCAAGGCATTTACATTAAATTCCGGGGAACGCGTGAGGCCACTGCAACAGTAACACTTACCGGGATTCAGATGCGCCTCCATGGCAACCCGGCGTCAAATGATGCCGCGGGTCACGTGACATGACATCACGCGACCTCAGAGCGTCATTTGACACATCTGGCAGGTAGGAGAAGGAGCGCGAGACCGGGGGAGGCCAGGCAGGGGGCGCAGCTTCAAAAGTTTGCGCTCCCCTGCGTTAAGGCAATGCCAATGAGGTCAAGTACGTCAGTTATTTTTTCTTACAATTATCTAAGAGAATAAGCTATTAATTCAAGTTAAGTAATATTGATTCCTGTTTTAGGTAACATCACATTATTTTCCCTGATGTAATGGGGCCTAGTAAATCTAGCCCTTCATTTTCTACCATCAGAAACTGACTGACTGCTCCTAGCTATTTCCAAAACTCAGATGCTGCCTACCACACTGAATTCATTGCCCTTCCTGGCTAATCTCACAGTTATTATCATAAGCAGGAAGGCAGCCAAGCAATGCAACCCTCTTTTCCTGAGCCTACAAGTCACCTGCATCCCCATGAATTCATGCAAAGAGCTGTGCAGCTGCTGGCATATCCCTGCCATTCCTGGTAAACCTGTAAGTCATAGCTGTGCTCAGAAAGGAAGCCAGATAAGCCCTTGAAAACAATTACTGCTCATCGTAATATTTTTTTTCAAACTCTGCTTTCCTATATTTTAATTAATACAGGCAGTCCTCGGTTATCCGACACAATGTGTTAATCAAAATGGCGTTGGATAGCGAAACGTTGTAAAGCGAAACACGTTTTCCCATAGGAACACTGTTTAAATGAAAGGTTCCGTTCCTGAAGGCATTTTTAACACTAAAATACACCAAATATTTTATGCAGGCAATAAGATTTGCAGCACACACTTAAATTTAAATTATATAGTGTATATACTGTATTATATATATATATATATAATATAATATATTATATAGTATATTATATAGTACAATATTATATATATATACGCTCTTACGACGCTTTGCAACGTTGTTTGTGTGTATATATATATATATATATATATATATAGATATATATATATATATATGCATACACAACGTTGTAAAGTGTCGTAAGAGCGTTGGATAAGCCGTTTTGGCGGTGTAAAAATGAACATAGGTTTGCATTGCATAGCGTTGGATAAGCCATTCGTTGTAAAGCGAAGCGTTGTAAAACGAGGACTACCTGTATATCTATAATTTCCTTTCTGTTCATTGCATGTATTTTGTGATGCTGTGGCTTATGCAGAACTGCCCATTACTGAAGTGGTTAGACACAAAGACATGAGACGTTTGCTATTTTATTTCACATGCAAAAATAGCAAAATGGCAAAGTTCGACAAAATAAATATTTAAGGCCAGCATTAAAAGCAGGGGCGGATTGTACATCCCTCCCAACCCGGGTGATTCTTTGAAGAGCAGCCCTCCTCCTGCAGCATTGCGGCGTCATGTGACATCACGTTGTCATGGCAACGCAGTACCATGTAATGTTGCAGCGTCATTTGACATCGGGTCGCCATGACAACACGACACTGCAGGTGGAGAGCCCGATACGGAGTAGGTAAGACCCCCCTCTCACTCACTCCAACACACATACAATCTTCCCTTGGGGTGAGGAGCGGTACTGTCCCCGGTATGGTGACTCTGCACCTGTCTCATCCGGTCGAGCGGAGGTTGGATCCCAGAGCCGAAACGAGGAGGGAGAGTATTGCAGGTTGTCAGGGAGCTGGGATTCGCCGGTTGCTGCAGCACGGGCCCACTGCACTGACCGACCGGTGCAACCCCTATTGCCCAATAGGGCTATTCAACCCATGATTAAAAGCCAATGTGCAGGTCACATGACCATAAATTCAGGTCACATGACCTGGCCCTTTATATACTGCCAAACGAATGGAAAATGCTAACATTATTGTTGAAATTGGCAACTTTTCAAGCAATTCGAACTGTCACATAAACGTGAAATTTACCAAAGGGGGAAAAAAAAAGTCTCACAAAATGTTGCACTTTTGAAGACATTAGCACATCTCTAATTAAAGGGCAGTTTTAATTCAATAATCCTACTTTTCAGTGCCTACAGTATGTGTTTTATTTTATTTTGGGTACATAGTTTATTCATTTACAATGTATTAATATGTATCATTTGACATCTCAATCTAGGTACCTCGTATAACATGTTTATCGACTTCTGTTAGTGACATAGTGTTAGTTATCTTTTCAGAACAATACGCAATATCGAAAAATCTCAAAGAAATGCTGACTTAGTCAGAAAGATGCACTTTCATTTAACACCACAATAAAAAATTAGTTGGTCAAAAATTGCTTTGCTTGGCCTAGCAAAGCATTAATATACGTCTATTTTTTTTTTTTACATCATGTCAAATAATTTATTAGAAACCAGTTAAAGACATCACCAAGAGAGATATTAATCGCTACTGCCATCGCTACTGCCGTTGTATGTAATAACCACTATATATGGTACAAATTTCCTCCCAGAACTGTGTTACCAGTACGGAGAGTTTTTTTTCACCATACAAATATTGTAGGAGCCCCACGATTGTAATGTTTATGCTGCTATGAACTTGTGTTTTAAGATCAATGTTATTATAATCAGATGTTCAATTGGATTCTGAACAAACCTCAAAAAATCTGAATTCCGTTATATTGTTTAGTATGTAACTAAGGGTGAGCCCTTTCACACGTATTTTTTTTTGTTCTAAAACATTTTTCGGGTTTTGGGTTCCTGTTTTGACAAAACTCTATTTGTTTTGGATTTTAACAAATTATGGAAAAATATCAAAATAATCAGAAACATGCCGAAATGGCACAATAAAAAAGAATGATAAATAATTAAAATAAATATGCAATTATGAAAAAGACAACCAGGAAACTAAAATAATCTTAATAATGTTAAAGCTTAAAATAATGTAGAAGATGATGAAAAATAGCCATATTTCTCAACTCCACTGGGAATATTACAGTATCCCTTAAGACTTTGCTTAGTGTCCTGGTTCTAAATAATTTGGGGATTTTGTGTTTGCTTTTAGATTATAAGGTTCTGATATGTTCTGAATTGACACATCTAGTTTTTGCCTATCTCTAGTTTTTAATATTACTTTTTGATTCTTGTGTAAACCATGTAACACCTTGTAAACAAACAGCCCCAAAATGACAGCAAATAATGAAATATTTAAGGAATGAGATTTTTCTTTTACAGATTTGAATAATCTTCAGCGATCTTCATCTGAACTCTGGTATGTTACTGTAAAACCCAAATATATGTGAAAAGGGACTCACTAACACTCTGCATGTTTAGTACAAGTGTTTGCCAATCTTTGAAGATTCCTTTACCGCTCCTTCCAAGTTATGTTATAGATTTCAGAATTACTAATGGTCTTCAATTTGTAGGGAAAGGTAGCAGCTACTCAGGCCTTTGACTCTCAATGTAGAGACTGTGTTTTTTTCCGAGTCAGGTGCTGTCAAGTATTTCTGTGCTCTCTCTGGACATAGAGACAAACCGGCTTGGTGGGGCTGCGGGTTTTCCCAGAGTAGGGAGAAAGCAGGACTGTTGCTGGGTAATGCAGCAAATCAGGAGGAGGTGTCATGAGCCTGAGGGTGGGGCCAAGGAGAGGAGGAACAGCATGGAGCAGAGAGAGGTGAAAGGGTGTGTGTCTGGAGTGCATTGCACCTTTCACCATTGTCTCCAGTATTCTGTGAGAAGTCACCTGGCAACCCCAAGCATGAGATTAGTGCAGTAAATACATGGTCCTGATTTACCCTTGACCATTGGTGTAACTACAATGTCAGGCAGCCCCGGGCACAAAATGAAGTGGACTCTTCTCATTCCATTGCCTTTTTCCCTCCTGCTCAGACTCACTGTGCCTCGGGTGGTTCTTGCCTGCAAACAGGAGACCTCTCAGGACCTCACTGAAGATGTGCACACGTCGATAAGTCTGGTAAGCAGTGGCGGAGCAGAATCGCACGCGACTGCGGGGACCCAAAAATGGTTCAAACTAAGTCGAGTGCAGTGCGGTGGAGGAGACTGAGCTGGTGCACTTTCTCTTATGTTTCTTCTCTTGGAACCCAGTTGACTAGAAGAGAGCACACCCCAGCTCTGTGGTCGTTCCTCTCCTGAACAGCATCAAGCGTTGTTTGAACCATTTCCGGGTGGGTCCCATCTCCCTTTGGACCTGCCCCTTTCCAATTCCCTTTGGACCTGACCCCTTTCGAGCTGGGGCCCCGGGACATGCTTGGGCATCCCGGGTAGTAGATACACCACTGTTCCTGACATTGACTGGAAGAGTCCTTCACTTCTATTCTGATTGTGAATGGTCCAGCAGTAGTGTCTAAATAGTAGTGTCTAAATTATAAAATACCAGGAAATTCATAATACCATGAGAGTGCAGGAACATCCTACTCTAACTACACACTAAGTTTAAAACAAAAGAATTGCTATTTATCTACTTTTTCAAATCAATAGTGAAACAAGTTTAAGTTATAATATATATAAATTGTGATCACTATGTTATATTATTGATTTATTTGTGCATGAAAAGTCATTCAAACATTCTGTATTGATAAATACTGTTCATCTAAAATATAATATGTTTAACATCATGAACATGACAATATCTCCGACTCCTTTAAGCATATACTGAGCAGCCTGCTAATATATCACATTTTGTGATAGAAAACCCTCAATCCATTGGCTAAAGTAAATGATATGAAATTATTAAATAAATAGTATGTTCTATACTATGGTTTTAGTCATTTAAAGAACACACTTTCAGATATCGTACTTTGAAGAATTGGATTTTAGCAGCTGCAATTTTGTGTATGTGTGAATAAAGCAAGAACAAAATCACTGTGTTCAGCCATATACATTTTAAAATGAGTCCTTATTGTATGTTCTTAGATACTTAGAATATATAAAATTGGCAATAAAACAGAAGAAAGGTATTTCATATTTCCAACTATTACGGTTTGTGTTTGGATATAAATGCAAATTCAAATTAAACCTCTCAGCAGTGTTTCTTTTAAAATGTGTGCATATGGCTTTTTATTATTTTAAATAACTGTAAAGTATGCAGATCTGCTGTATGTTCTTGGTGCTTTTTTTATAATACAAAATGTTTCCAAACATCTGGTATGAAATATGCGGAAATCTTTTTCCAAAAGCAATATTTAGTATAACAAACCAAAATCAGTTTCCTGCAACGTAAAGCTGTTACATAGTAGATGAGGTTGAAAAAAGACATACGTCCATCAAGTTCAACCTACAGTATGCTAAATTTAGATGACAGATACTTTATCCTATATTTGTACTTACAGTATATTGATCCAGAGGAAGGCAAACAGAAACCCCAGTAATATATCATCCAATGATATCTCATAAGGGGAAAAATAAATTCCTTCCTGACTCCACGATTTGGCAATCAGATTACTCCCTGGATCAACATCCTTCTCATGTTTACTTATTTGGTATATCCCTGTATACCTTTCCTTTATAAATATTGGAAGAAAAGAACAGTTTGTGAATGAAGTATGATTTCAGCAAAAGGCAAACTAAACAAAATAATCCCCTCTTTGAAATAATGAGAAATAACGAAAGTGAGTTCCTGAGAAAGGGACTAACAATACAACTTAAATACGTTTTTTAGACTATATAATAAAGGTGGTTAAATAAATGTAATTTAAAGATAATTTGGATGCAATGAGTATAAGCATTTTAGATATGGTTAATTGAACTGATTACTAATGCAATAGTTTGCTGAGAATATAATTTATCGATTAATGTCACCCTATTTTAGAGCAAAACCAATTCAGGGACATTTGTAAACTCTTTTATGGCCATGCCAAGAACAATACAAAGTTAGTACAGTGTAAAGAAATATAGGAAATAAATAGCTGAAATTTCAATACAGATGAATAAAACCCGGTTTAACATGTAAAAGAGGTGCACAATGCAAAGATAGTGTGTGTACTGTGATCAGGGACAAGGCGGGAGTGGGGACAGGTAAGTCAGGTGTGGCCGGCCAATCACAGATGTTGGGCACGGCCAATCAGAAATCAGACACAGCTCCAAGATTGTCTGGGCCCCTTCCTTTGCCGAGCTCACGCTGAATGGTATGCTACGATCCGGAGGGCCTCCCAGCATGAGGGGCCACCAAAACCACCTGCCCACTGCGAGCTTCTTCCTACATGAATGGTTACAGAACACACCGCCCTACCATTTAACAGCCTGCCAGTAGCCCCCCGATGTACCACCCCTGCATGACAGGCTGCCAGGCCAACCCCCAATGCTCAACAACCTGTGGCCCAGGTCACGACTTCCGTTCGGCGCCCAAAAGAAAACTGCCAGTGGGTCCGGATTGTTGTTAAACTGACTTTTGCTTTTTAACATGTAATTTAGGGTTTAAATTAAACATACAATTAGAGTCTAACAAACCACAACATAATTGTCCCTCAAGGCGTATAAAATCAGCCTTCTAATTCCTTCTCGAAAATAGATCTGTTGAAGAAATCTAGGCAGACAAAGACAATTGTTTGCATTACACAGAATGATTTTGAGAACAAGACTTACAGGCTTATTGTATATGTTGTGGTTTGTTAGACTTATTGTATAGTAGCCGCAGAGGCTGATTGGGTCCTTTCTGGCCCCTATTTCCTATGAAGATAATAGGGAATTTTGTTTGAAAATGGCCCAGTCAGCCTCTTTGGCTAATATACAATAAGCTCCATAGGGCCTTATTCAATAGGGTTTAATGTGTCCGGTAACAGGAAGACAACCTATACCAAGACAAATTTCCCTAGCCAATTCCAATCTGGGTTTTGTCCCAAACACTCCACCGTAACTACCCTGCTAAAAGTTTGCAATGAAATCCAGTGTGGAATGGAACGGGGACAACTCACTGGTGCAGTATTCCTAGATTTTGCAAACGCTTTTGACACAGTTGATCATGCTATCCTGCTTAACAAACTCCAGAGCTCTGGAATAGGGAAACATGCTTTAAACTGGTTTCAGTCCTACCTATCAGGAAGATCCCAACATGTGTCCATCTCAGGCTCTAACTCCAACCCCCTGGATATCACCTGTGGTGTCCCGCAAGGCTCTGTTCTGGGGCCCCTACTCTTCTCAGTGTTCATTAATGATCTTCCCACAGCTTGTAAGGATGCCTCAATACACATGTATGCAGATGACACAATCCTATATGCACACAGCCATAGCCTCTCTGACCTTCAACACATATTTCAGTCTGACTTTTTGAGACTCGAAAACTGGATTTCCCAAAACAAACTGTTTTTAAACACTGACAAGACTGTAACAATGGTATTTGGGACCAAGACTAAATTTGGAAAGCTTCCAGTGACTGAGCTCCTGATTAGAACCAACGCTAACACCACCCTAACACCTGTCACTAGTTTTAAATACCTTGGCTTATGGTTTGACTCCCACTTAACATTCGGGATGCACATTGATACCCTGACAACCAAGACCTATGCCAAACTAGGGGTACTTTACAGGAACAAATCCTCCCTAAGTCTCCTGGTCAGAAAGCGTATCGCACAGCAGATGCTAATGCCAATTATTGACTATGGAGACATAGTATATGGCTCGGCTCCTCAAACCCACCTTAGCAAACTTGACACCCTCTACAATTCAATTTGTCGTTTTGTTCTCCAATGCAACTACAACACACATCACTGCGAAATGCTCAAAGAACTAGATTGGTCAACACTAGAGTCTAGGCGCAAAGTTCACCTTTTCTGTCTTGCCTTTAAATTCTTCATGGGCAAACTACCCAGCTACCTGAACAAGCTCCTCACCCCTACCACATGCAGCACCTATCACCTGAGATCAGACTCCAAAAGACTACTCATGGTCCCAAGGCTCAACAAAGTACCCGGACGTTCCTCCTTCTCCTTCCGTGCACCCCAAAACTGGAACAACCTACCAGAGACTCTCACATCCACCACCAGTTTAAGTTCTTTCAAATCTAAGGCTGTCTCACATTTTAACCTGGTCTGTAACTGTTTCATACGCCCATAATATAAATTATTTTTAACTGTGCACGCAATGTCTTGCATATAATGTATACCCTGCTCATTTATGTAACTGTATTTGTAACCATGTATTATTTGTTTTACTCTGTGTCCAGGACATACTTGAAAACGAGAAGTAACTCTCAATGTATTACTTCCTGGTAAAATATTTTATAAATAAATAAATAAATTTAAGTCAATGGCAGTTTTTGCCCACTTGGGACCTTATTGTATTGTATTGTATGTCTTTATTTATATAGCGCCACTAATGTACATAGCGCTTACTAACTATGATCCTTAGAAACAGAAATGTGTGAAAAATGTTCAAAACTTACAGCGCATGAAATGTTGACATAAAACCGTACTTTATCTTTTTAAACTATTCCTAAAATTAGCAAGTTTGCAAATATTCTGCATTTTTCTAATAAACATTTTTTTTTTTTTAAATTTCTTTATACTTTAAAAAAATATCATGTAAAATCATCTGAATTCCACACTTTTCCTTTATGTGATCTGGAAAGTAAGAAAGTTAGAGAATTAAATTGACTTTTTAGATGGTTTTTTTTGTTGCAAAAACTATCATTTAAAAAAAATGTCCAATTTGTCACCACATTCTCAAAACATGTTAGAATATCTTACAATAACGTTACATTTTTCCTCCCTGTTTAAAGAGATATAGTATGTGTTGGTAATTTTATTTGGACTTGGCATATAGGGTAACATCCAGAGATTGTTTCCATGCAGGCTCACTCTGCCTGTAAGCATCTCGTTATTCCATGTACAGCTGGTTTTGTAAGTTTAAGTTGTAAACAAACCTACAGTATTTTCTATCTTTTCCATTAACTGACTCTGCCAGCCATCTCAACAAATACAATTTTGAACAGGGCTTTCTAGGCCAACTTCAGCTTATGCCGTCTAGCACCAACTGAGAGACAAACTACATAACCCTCACAGTGAACTCTTGTTACAAAACTCCACTCTGATTCAGAAGCATACCAGCGCCTAGAACAGTGCTATAGGGACCTGCCACTACTTCCTGGCTAAGAAGTGTGGGATGTGAATTATCTAAAAGTACTACAGATGTAGCATCTTGTATCTATCAGCTGCTGGAGAGCATGTGCTCGTGCACATTGTGGAAAGCGTTGATCGTCCGCGGCGCAATGCATAGCAGGCAGTAAATACTACAGTATGCATCATATTACATTAGCATATCTCCCAGGTACCTCAGGTGTGTTTATTTTTAAGCACAGGTGTCTCTCCCTATGGTATTTGGAAGGAGGTTTGGGGGATATAAATAGCCCTCTCTCTGGGATTCGGAATCCGTCGGGCCGATTTTCAGTGATAGGGAAAAAAAAGCAGAATCTACCTTTTTGTGACGGCTGAAAGAAAATGGCCAATCCGCTGCGGAATCGGATTCCGGTTAAAATGTTGCCGATCTCTAGATCTAAGATATTCGGTAAGCAGTCCAGATACTTTATTAGCAAATATTTCAACTAGCTGAGTGAGGCAGTGAAATTAATTAGGATAACTGCCTCCCTCAATCAATAAGGCAAGACTTTAAATACTGTAGCAACAGAGAAATTAAGCACCAACACCTTCACATCCCCATGAACTTCAAACAGACTGAACTGTATAAACAGGCTGATTGTCATGGAACAGGAATACCCCTGTCTGCACTTCTGTTTCCCCCCCCCCCTTTCCTCGCAGCCCTACTTGCTAGCTTATTAGTGCCAGCTGTATGTGTTTGGTTCTGCACACAAACACAGTGCTTGTGTGATAAATACAGTGCCATTTCCCCTCTCCCAGCAGCTTGCTGTATTAGAGATGCAACATTATTGCTACATGTTGTAGCTCCCCCAGACACTCCTGTGAGTTGCCATAGCAGCTCCAGCCTTTCTCTCAAATGGGCTAGTCTGCTTTCTCCCCCTCTGCTCTGCCCACAGATGGTCTGTCCCCAGACTATCTTACTACCCAGCATACATTGCCATTTCCTTTCCACCACACCACTGGACGAGTGAGTACCTTGCTGTAACCCCTGTAATGGTGCTGCAGGATTATCTTTTCACCTCCCTTTACTACTAAGCACACACAGAGATATTTAGACCTACACCTCTACACAATATACTGTTTTTTACCTGCTTTCTCCAAAATAAAGTAAGAAAAGAAACAGACCTTGTCGTGCTTGGAAAAGAGGGCTGAGTTGACACTATCTGAGCTAAGTCATCCTACACGTGACCCTCTGGCTTCCAGAATAGTGAAAAGATATTTTGTGCCTTACAGACACTTACAGGAGCTGCTACTCCAGACTCCATGATAAAATAGGGCAGTCTCTGCAGACAAAGGAAGCACCAAGTAGCTCAAACTGCACACAGCCTGCAGCCTTAACAGACAAGCAGCAGCCTACACTGCACAACAGCTTTGCAACAAACAGTGTTTCTTACACAAAATCTAACTGCCCTTTTCTCTGTCTGAGTTCACCCTCTGCACAGCCCCATAGTGAGGAGCCACCAACTTACCTACCCCTGCGCACGTTCCCACGGCCAGCGCCATCAAGGGCCATGCCACCGGACACCCTCCAGGACACGGGTCAGAGCCACCGGACACCTGTGAGTACAGCTACCCCTATGCTGCACGCTGCAGGACACCGCTCGGCATCATCTGAGACAGACGCCCATCGCTGACAAGGTAAAAGACCTCACGCCACACGCACTGGCAAAAGGCCTACACACACCTACAGCATGGCAGAACTCAGAGCCTCACCAGACATCACGCAGGAAAGCGATCACTCAGACACAGAGACCGCTGCGCAACTGCAACAGGCGCAAGGCCCAAACGGACAGTCACACTGACACAAAAGGCCCGCGAAAAATATGAGACTGACATTGAAGCACACCGCGAAAAGTTAGAGAAGGCCTGGGAGGACACTGGTCGTGAAATATGTAACGTTGCAAGTACTAGTGATCAGGAGAAACAAATTAGGCAAGCTATAGCCCAATTCAGGTCAAGTCACAAACGTTACCAAATGCTGTCACAAACATATCTCGCCTACCTAAAAAGAATTAACACGGAGGAAAGTCTCAGCGAACGTGACCAGCAGGAGGCAACTGACCTGGAGCGTGACGGCTTCGTGCAGACCACCATCACTGAGGTCGATGACCAGAGAAAGGACCTTTTGCTGGAAACTGCATCACAGCGCTCCAGCGCATCCAGACACTCATCAAGGTAAGCAAGATCAGTGCAATCTCACGTGTCTAGCGCAAGCGCAAACGCCACCAAGGCACGAGCCACCGCAGAGGCCGCATGTGCAAGGGCCGCATACGCTCAGAAAGAGGCAGTCATGAAACTAAAAAGGGCAGAGGTGGACGTCAACCTAGAGGCCCTAAACCAAGAGAAGGAAGCCGCTGCCGCCATAGCCCAAGCTGAAGTCCTAGAAGCGGCCGCGCAACAGGACGGCGGGGAGCAACAGTACAGACGGATAGCCTCAGAGGATCCGGTCCGACGCACTGAAGATTACGTAAGGAGCCTCTTCAGTGTAAACACCAGCGCACCATCTCAACACGGAGGGGGTGACACCACAGACACCGAAGACTTGCTAGGACCACGAGGAGAAGATGCTGCTCCGTCAAAGGCACATGCTGCCTGGGATAGCCACAGCCGCAACAGTGATCCACACGCCAGCGCGCACACGGATGCACCACGACAGGCTCGCAATCCAGGTACACCCACGCGGGAGAAAACAGCCCCTCACACTAGCCAGCAGCCATCACGCGTCGACACCAAGGAAGAGGCGACCGCACAGACCGTCCCAGCAACTACCTGAGAACGGAACAAACACGCCAATGCCTCAGGTCTGACAGACATAGCCAAGTACATGATCCGGCGTGACCTGGTGCACGCAAGACTCATCAGCTTCGACGACCGCCCTGAGAACTACCGGACGTGGAAGTTCACGTTCAAAGACGCAATCAACAGCTTGGACTTCTCAGCAAGGGAATAGCTCAACCTGTTAGTCAAGTTCCTGGGGAACGAATCCAGAGAGTATGCAAAAAGACTGCGGGCAGCAAACGCGCACCAACCCCAAGTAGGTCTTGACCTAGTGTGGGAAAGGCTAGAAGAGTCCTACAGCAGCCCCGAAGCAGTCGAGGATTCGCTCTTCAAAAGAGTCGACAGCTTCCCCAAGATCACAACTAAAGACTACTCGAAGTTACGAGATCTTGGAGACCTGCTGCAAGAACTGGAGTTCGCAAGGAAAGACCATTCCTTAATAGGTCTCAACGTCCTAGACTCAGCTCGTGGAGTGAGACCCATCCTGGAGAAGCTACCCTTCAACCTCCAAGAATAATGGATCTCACAAGGCTCCAAATACAAAAGGGAGAAGCAAGTCGTCTACCCCCCATTCTCAGTTTTCTTGAGCTTCATTCGCGAAGCAGCAAGGACGAGGAACGACCCCAGCTTCTTCTTAGGTGCGCACACCACATACAGTGCAAGCAGCCTGAGGAACGAGAGACCGGCGACGAGATATGGTAACCCCCAAACACCCATCTCGACCCGCAGGACGGACGTGCCTCCCACGACCCAAACTACTCCCGATCAGTCGTTCGCCAGAGACAAGGAACCAAGGGACCCAAACAGGGAATTTCCCATACACAAGAAACCACACCCACTCAACAAGTGCTTTGGGTTCAGGATGAAGTCCCTAGAGGAAAGCAAGAGGTTACTTGGAGAATTCGGAGCTTGCTTCAGGTGCTGCGGTTCCACGACTGACCTAGCCAGGGACTGTAAAGAAGAGATCAAATGCACAGTGTGCGAAAGTGACAAGCACGTGACGGCGTTACACCCAGAGGCGCTTACACTCCACCAACTCAAGAACCCATCCTCCGTAGCGGAGCACGGCGGGGAGAAAGAAGAAGTAGAACCAACATCCGTCACATCTCAGCGCACTGAGGTATGCGGAAAAGAAAGTGACAAAATGTCCTGCTCTAAAATATGCCTTGTCGCAGTGCACCCCCAGGGACAACCTGAGAAGGCTATTAGGATGTACGCAATCCTCGACGACCAGAGCAACCGATCGCTGGTCAGGTCAGAGTTCTTCGACATGTTTAACATACAAGACGGTGCTTCACCTTACACTCTCAGAACGTGCGCAGGGCGAATGGAGACCACAGGGAGAAGAGTGAATGGCTACACCATTTGCTCAATAAACGGCAAAGTGAACATGCCCCTTCCCACACTCATTGAGTGCAACCACATGGCCACAAACAGGGACGAGATTCCCACACCAGACGTGGCACTTCATTACCCCCACCTCAAAGGAATAGCCAACCACATCCGGCCGGGAGAACAAGGCGCCAAGATCCTGCTGCTGCTCGGTAGGGACATCATGAGGGTACATAAAGTCCGTAAACAGCATAACGGACCCCACAACGCGCCATACGCCCAAAGACTTGACCTAGGATGGGTGATAGTGGGCAACGCATGCACCAACAAAGAGCACGGGCAAGACTACGTTGATGCCCGCAGAACTGTGGTGACAGAATGTGGACACACATCTCTCTCTGAACCATGTCTTGGCCATCTCCAAGTGACTGAAGGGCCAAGTGAAGAGAAAAGACAAGGTCATACCTCTGAGATCAACAAAGATATCTTCACATCGAGGGGATGCGACAATGGCCTAGGACGCTCAGCAGTCCACACAGCTAAGGATGACGAGTCGATTCCACCGAAGGAAGAAAGTAACCTCCCAAAGGTGACCGACAAAGGGATCGTCCAAAAGACAATAAACGATCAAACAGTCCTCTCGCGAGCAATGGCACGACTAAGATGTACAGTTGTTCCTCTCCATAGAGAATCAAGCGACAAAGCAACCAGCTGCCACGGCTGGCATAGCTGTAAAATATTGCGCCCCACAAGTGAAGCCACAGTGTAAAAAATACTGTCCTCTCCTACGTCTAAAAAGAGACGGCCACAGAGACATTTCACAAAGGGATTTACTAGGACAAAAGAGACTGTTCTTCGTTACGTCCAGGGAGACAATAACCTCCCGATGGCAGTCAACAGAGAGACACAGAAGTGTTTCACCAAACGATGTGGAGATGTTCCCGTGCAAGAAAAATGCACCAATGACCTACGGTGCACAGCGTTCCAAACAACAAGGGACGGCAAACGAACACCATCAAGGGAAGATAGAGGATTCCCAAGGTTAACTGTCGAGGAGCTCTCTAAAGACGGACTAGGCAGTTGGGTGACTCCGCTACCATTCCATTCACCAAAAGGACACTTCCCAAACAATGGAGAACATGCCATCTCTAGGTTCACTTCGCACCTCCGCGACCTAAAAAGGGAACCAGAGATCAAAAACAACTTTGTGGCCTTTCATCCAGAAGATATTCTTTACCGGCCACGCAAAGCCAGCACCTCTAATGGAGGAAGGTGAAGAATGTCGGTACCTCCAATCACCTGGGGCCTACCACCCTCAGGAACCCGATCAAATCTGGGTAATGTTCAACCCCAGCACTCAGCTTCAGGGAGTCTCTCTAAGAGACGCCCTCTTTACTGGACTAGATTCGACAACCAGTCTTCCAGAAGTGTTGTTCCGCTTCCACAAGGAACCAAAAGCCATCTCCTTCTGCCGAACGCCAGGTGATAGGGCGACAAGCTACCACGACTGGCACACTTACAAGGGGATGTACTCTGTGGATAAAACTACAGAGACAAAAGGATTGTTTTCTCAACAGGCCAAAAGGAAACAGTGCCAGAGACTCTTACAAAAGACATTGTGGTGCATCAAGCTAACCAAGAGCTGTGCATCCACCTGGCTTCCCTTACTGGAAGGTTGGCCAAAGGACTTTGACGTCAGTGGTACCGGCCGGTATCACCTTGCTATGGGAATTTGGACCTTTGCATTGTTATGTTATGTTTGCATTGCACATATGTTTCACATAGCCTGTTATATAGTGGTATCTACAGATACCAGACGGGGAGTGTCATGGAACAGGAATACCCCTGTCTGCACTTCTGTTTCACCCCCCCCTTTCCTCGCAGCCCTGCTTGCAAGCTTATTAGTGCCAGCTGTATGTGTTTGGTTCTGCACACAAACACAGTGCTTGTGCGATAAATACAGTGCCATTTCCCCTCTCCCAGCAGCTTGCTGTATTAGAGATGCAACATTATTGCTACATGTTGTAGCTCCCCCAGACACTCCTGTGCGCTGCCATAGCAGCCCCAGCCTTTCTCTCAAATGGGCTAGTCTGCTTTCTCCCCCTCTGCTCTGCCCACAGATGGTCTGTCCCCAGACTATCTTACTACCCAGCATACATTGCCATTTCCTTTCCACCACACCACTGGACGAGTGAGTACCTTGCTGTAACCCCTGTAATGGTGCTGCAGGATTATCTTTTCACCTCCCTTTACTACTAAGCACACACAGAGATATTTAAGATATTTAGACCTACACCTCTACACAAGATACTGTTTTTTACCTGCTTTCTCCAAAATAAAGTAAGAAAAGAAACAGACTTTGTCGTGCTTGGAAAAGAGGGCAGAGTTGACACTATCTGAGCTAAGTCATCCTACACGTGACCCTCTGGCTTCCAGAATACTGATAAAGATCAAACAGACTGGTAAGTGTAGAAAATAGTTTTCATCCTTTTGAGTGGACGCAGCACCAAAGAACCAGACTTAAAAAAAATTCTGTAGAAAGATAGCTAAGGCAAAGTTTGGGCACGAGTAACCTGACGTTGAAGGTGGATTAGAACCTTTTCTTAGGTGGATGACCTCATTTATCTTCCGTGTGTTAAAAGTCCTCTATCAAGCTCAGGCTGCGGCCCCGCAGCCTGCGCTGCACGCGCGTCAGCGAGGCTTGCGGCGCGTGCAGCCGAGTCCCCCGGTCTGCAGTGAGCTGCAGGGGGAAAGATAGGGGGGGCGTGATGGGGGAGGGACGGGGGCACGGCCGTGGCGTCACCCGGCAGGTTCGCCCCCATTGGCTGAACTGTCGGGGGCATGACCCAGGACTCCATCGCCCGTGGCCAGCTCAATTTTCAGGTATTCCTGAAAAACTCGGCGCGCGGCGGCCCCTCCTCGCAGCGGGCCCGGCCCCATTGATGGGCGGCTCTTGTCTCTGCAGTGTCCGCCACAGCGGGCGCTGCATTAGCCAGCGGCCCCAGCCCGATTGAGGGGAAGGCGCTGCAGTAGCCAACGGGGACCTGGCCGTAGAAATCAAAAGAAGCAGAATCCATAGTGTAAAACCTTTTACTCTAATATAAAAAGATAGAAAAACATTGCACATTGCACTCACAACCGTAAGTGAATAAATCGCCTTGGGACGTATTAAGGTCGCCTCCGACCCTCCACCAGATAGAGCTGCATTCTTCCGGAGCCCCGTTCAGCGCTTCCACTGCGACCTCCCACAGCTCCTCGATTAAAATTCAAACAGTCTCCTGGTGATGATAACAGGATTTCTCGGTTCTGCTCGGTGCTGCCTCCCTCAAGTAATTAGGCGAGACTTTAAAGTAGGAAGCATCCAGGGAAACATAAGACAGACTAAATAGAAAACTGATCAATAACACAGGCAGAAGGAGGTGTACGGGAGAAACAGGAGGGATTAAGAAAAGCAGTAACCAAAGTGTTCAGGCTTTAGTTATGTGTACAAATCCTCATAGTTTGGGAAATAAAATACCAAAACTAAGTGTAATAATGATAAGGGATGATTGGGCCGTTACTGAGTCATGCTACAATGGGAATCAGGACTGGGACATAGGTATATCCTGGTTACACTCTATTTAGAAAGGATAGGATAGAGACTTGAGTAGGGGTTGCCCTTTATGTGATGAATGACATAAAAGGTACTTTAGTACATGGTACTGTAGGAAAAAACTGAGACATTTTGGGCAACCCTAGATACTGATGAAAAGGCTATCATTCATACTAAAGAAAAAAAAAGAGAAAGCGCTATGTGTCCCCAAAATGATTACTGATTAACCAGAACCAATACACAATTATAATCTGATAATGTGGAGTATAAAATTTCAACCTGTTACTCAGCTGAGCAGCCAATGTCCTTACAGAGAGGGATTCCACATCCTTCCCACAGAACAGTCAGGCAAGAAAAAAGGGAACGGAAATGGCGCATGAACGGGTGGGTTTATATCAAAAGAAAAATGTCCACTATTAAATGTCCTGTGGCAGCACAGATGTCAATACTTGAGCTATACTTAACTTATCCTATGTAGGGACCTTCTTCTTTGTTCAAAGCACCATCGGTTCCTGCTTTTCACATAGCGTTTCACATAGCGTTTCACATAGCGTTTCACATAGCGGTCAGCTGCATCTTAGATAAAAGATATAGAAGAGCACATAGCATAATACGTTTATTAAATTCAGGAATTTGATTTGAAACCGTTTTTATAATGTATAACTATATATATACTTATGCCCTGTTTTTTGTCTCCACATTAGATTTCATCCATCTCTATGAATTAAATGCGCTTAATAAAAAGCTAGTTCCCCCACTATGAATTGTTTACACACTGCTTATACACCTGTTCTTATACTTATATCATTTTATAATGTTTACATAACATTTTTTAACACCCATGTATTAGCATATTTATACTTTTTAAATTTTCTGCATTGATTGATTGTATTTATTAAATAAATAAACGTTTTTTGAACCTCTGCATATGTACGATGTAGAGGGATTAATTATATGTCTTAATACAACCCCATGTGTACCTACTCAGTGTAACCGAAATCCAATTAAAAACTAGTTAGCCATTCACCAATGGGAACTAAGCTAGGGGTATATATGCTTCTCATACACATCACAATGTCACTCCTGATGAAACTTGAAGAGGTGAAACGCGTAGAGTGACGTCTTTACCATTGGCCGGAACCCCTGGAAGCGGATGACATCACTTCCGGTGCAGTTGGAACGCAACCAGTGACACGCACGCCACAGAAGGAGGGGAATCAGATACACCATCTATCCGGCTGCTGAGATCCACTGCGTGTGATTGAAATGCTTTTAAACTTTTGAAACCATGTGAGTGCAAAACCTTTCACTTACCTTTTATAAAATCCTTTGTATACAGTCTGCACTATGTCCAGTCTTCTTCTTTAAGGTCTCTTGGAGTCTATATGAGGTTAAGACTGATTTCCTGACTATCGTGTGATATCCATATTATGGAAAGATACCTTTACGTGCCTTTAATCCTCTCACACTTGTGAGTACATCTACAATAGATCAGCCAATTTACTTTAAATTTGTCACATCAATATTGCACAATATATATATTTTTTATTCCACATATCCCTGCGCTTCCCGGAGAATCATCCCTACTTCCTACCACGAGGACTGACAGAGCAATCCTCACCGGGTCATAGCAGCACCTGTTTATGTGTTTGTATAAGTATCACTTTTTGATTATTTCAATCACTACTATATCACTATGTTTAGCTAATTGATTTATGTAGAGCGCCACTTTTTAGATAAGTTTCTTTTTTCACATGGGTTGGAAGGGTACCGGGTAATTCCTGGGTAACCGGTACATCAATACTGGATTCCATGCAGGATCATCTCTCAAGCAATTGGTGAAGGAGCCCACTCACTAAGATTGTAAGCTCTTCTGAGCAAGGACTCCTTTTCCTAATGTCTACTTTTATGTATGAAGCTCTTATTCCCATTATGTCTCCTATGTTTATGCCATGTGTATTACTGCTCTAAAGCGCTATGTACATAGATGGTGCTTTACAAACAAAGATATATACATAGAAGAAAGCAATACTAGACCTAATCCATACAAATGGGGGGGAAAGTAGCAGACCTAATTGTGGGTAAGATCATAGGTTCCACTAATTATTAGTGTGGTTTATTGCAGGAGTGGCAACTACAGTCGCACCCAACAGGTCAAGACTCCCCCAAGAGTTCAAGGTTTTCAGGATATTCCTGCTTCCGCACATATGACTCAATCAGTGACTCAGTCTTTGACTGAACCACTGATTGAGCCACTTGTGATGAAGCAGGCTCTTTGACTGAGCCACTGATTGAGTCATACTACACAAAAACAAAGGTTTTAGATATTAGAAGAGTCTTATTTTGCAGAGATGAGAAAATAAATGCTTGATTCTTTGACAGGGCAGGAGTATTTGAGTGCAGTGAAAGAGCAGCGGGGGAAACGAAAAGATTCTATGCTAAAAGCAACAGACCTTTGTGTAGGCGGAACAAGCTGATATTGTTCTCATTGTAAGTGGCAGGTATGTAAAAGATGAAAAGAGATTTTAAGAAATATAGGCAGACATCGAAGAAGGAAGACAGAGAACTAAAGCAGGTTAGGCAGAAGAAAGACTAAACACATAATCAGGTGAGCAAAGGTCCAAGCGAAAGAGAAATAGCTCAATTAGTAAATAACTGGGGGGGGGAGGGGGCAACCCTTTTAAGGTATATAAGTCAAAGGAGAAATACACAAGGAGGAATTGTAAGATTAAAGATAGAAGAGGAAAGTCGTGTTGAAGAAGACATCTATAGCAGACTACCTTTATAATTATTGTTATTCAGTCTTCACAGTAGAAGGGGGAGGGGAGAAACCATAGTTAGGGAACAGAAATATAAATGTGATGGAGGTGGACACTTCCATGCACAGTGGACAAAGTCCTAATGGAGCTTCCAAAATTTAAGGGGAACAAGTCAGTGGGGCCAGATAGAATATATCCAAGAATATTAAAAAAAAAAAACCATGGGGGAGTGCTGGCAACATCATTAACAGAACTTTCACTCTTAAAAGGCATAGTTTCCGATAACTGGAGAAGCACAAACGTATTCCCACTCAGCTCCATGGCTGATACTATACACCTCATACATAAACTGTGTCCCCTTACCAGAACGCCCTCCTACTGTCTCTGCACGTTCTTCCTACGTACCAATTCGATTGTCAGCTCTTCAATGCAGGGACTCCTTTTCCTAAATCTCCATAAAATCTCTTTTATGTCTGAAGAACTTCTTTCCATTTTTGTTATTTGTATTATTTGTTATGTATATGATTATGTCCCATGTATTGCTGATGTGAAGCGCTATGTACATTAATGGCGTTATATAAATAAAGATATACATACATACATACATACATACATAAGTGACAATCTGGTAGAGTAAGCTGAATATAGGCGAGCTTGATGTCCGCAGTAGGTAAATTAATGGAAACATAGTTGAAAGAAAGAATAGCTAAATATCTAAAGTACAGCAATTTACAAGATAACAGGCTGCATGGATTACCAGTGGGGAGGTTGTGTAAACAAACCTTATAGATTTGTTTTCACTGGATGACAAAGGTGATCAGAGTGGATCTGTAGATGTTGCTTATGTAGATTTTAGTAAGGCCTTTGGCTACGTCCCTCATAGGTGACTGATAAACAAGTTGCAATGCTTGTGATTGGCTTCTAAGGTGGTTATATAGATAAAACATGGATTGAAGGATAGGCACAAGTTGTGATAAAGGGAAGACATTCAGAGGGGAAGGTGACCAATGGAGGTACCTCCGGGATCTATACTGGGACCATTGCTCTTTAGTTTGAAGGTGGGTTTTAGAGCATATATGTACTGTAGAACATGGGTCTCTAATTAAGAATAGCTACAGTCCCAATAGAGTTAGTTAATATCTATCTCTCAACAGGCTTCTTACTGTGTATTAAATAGATTTTACAAACAAGAAAAAGTTGATAATAATAGATTGCAGACTTGTATTCAGAATTGTATTTTGCCTGTCCTTACTCACAATCAAACACTGAAATATTGCAATGGAATGGCAATGGGATTTTATTGGCGGTCCAAAACATTTTAATATTTAACGTTGTCATTTTTTCCCCATGAAACTTAATACAGTATCTTTGTAGGAGAAAATAAGAAGTGATTATAGCATCTTTATTTCTTAGTTGTAATAAGCCAATTCGTATTCTGTCATCTAGCAAAGGATGCAAATCTCAAATCTGTGGACATGTTTTATAAATATGCCTGGAAGTAGTATCTGTCTTTGTTGCAGCCAAAGTTTAATATCTGTACATAGATGATAACAGGATGTTGGCTGCATCACAATCTGATAGGATAAGGACAGACTGAATGTCAAGACCTCAATGTGAAGAATAAATACAACTCATAGAAAGTGTGACTAACACCATCTCACTTGGTTTCTTAGCATGAGATTCATGCGTTGCCAACTGGCATTACACCTGAATAGAAGAGGATGGAGCATGACGTTATCTCTAAATAGCAACTCATTTGCATAATGAGGACCGCATATTGTAGTGCTTGATGGGGCCGTAAAATAAAGAAAACAAATAAATACAAAACACATGGTTAAGCTTGCAACTGTACATGTCTATCAACACAAGAGACAACAGAGGAAGCCAAAACAAATAAATAAACAGCTTAGAGCTAAAAAAAACTGTGTAACACATTTGTTAAAAAAAAAAAAAAAACATATATATACATCTTCGGCACTGAAACAATTCAGGAAAAGACGAACATACCGTAAATATACTGTATTTAGTCCTCTTACACTGTCATTATGCTGGTGTATGTGTGGCTGTTTTGTTAACCTTAACCCTTTATCCAATTTTTGCCTCGTACCCGAGCAGATATTCAGGTTGGCTGTGTTTCATTTCATACTGTGGTCCTGTCCTCTGCAAGTTGCGTCTCATTGGGAATATGTAATTATGCCATCATTGAGGTTTCTGAATCATGAAAAGACATTTTGATGGAATAATTTTGACATCAGTGAGTGAAACCCATTAGATTGTATGGGACTAGTAGGCTGGAAATTAGTCAGATCACCTTCCAAGTGTTGCTTGGACCAAATCAGTGACTCATGATTGGTATGATATATTCACTATCAGTAAAACATTTGGCAGAAAGTGTAGCTACATTCTCTCTAGACTCGATATACTTCACAGAGAAAAACAGAAGGATTTCTGTGGCGTGTAACCCCTTTATTTCTCTTTACTCCAGACTGTATGTCTGGTGCTGAGTATGGGGCCCAAGTCTGTATAACTATCTTAGATGTCACACGTGCGTGGAGCAAGTATGGGGACACAACACTTACATATATGTTACTGATATATATATATACAGCTTAATCCCGTTATAGCGCGGTCCTCTGGGGCCACCCACGACCACCGCGTTATAAACGGGGTCGAGGGAAAAAAATGGCCGCAGAATTATTATTATTTTTTTTAAGGTTTTTTTTTTTTTTGTGGCGTTACTGTGTTTGCCGGAGAGGGAAAGCTGAGAACTCTCCCAGCATTCCCAGACCCGGTGGGGCAGTGGTAACAGCACACAGAACTTACCCAGCATCTGGCAGCTCTTCTCCCTGTCTCTGCTTCCTGCTTCTGCTTCTGTCTTGCGAGAGCAAGCTCCCTTAAAGAGACAGTGTGTCTCTGTGTGTGTGTGTGTATTTGACTGTGTGAGACTGTGTTTGTGTGTGTACAGTGTGCTGTGAGTGTGTGCAGTGTGCTTTGAGTGTGTGCTATGAGTGTATGCAGTGTGCTGTGCAGTGTGCTGTGTGTGTGTCAGTGTGTGTGTGGGTGCAGTGTGCTGTGAGTGTATGCAGTGTGCTGTGAGTGTATGAAGTGTGCTGTGAGTGTATGCAGTGTGCTGTGAGTGTGCAGTGTGCTGTGTGTGTGTCAGTGTGTGTGTGTGCAGTGTGCTGTGTGTGTGTCAGTGTGTGTGTGTGCAGTGTGCTGTGAGTGTGTGTGTGTGTATGTGTGTGTGTGCAGTGTGCTGTGAGTGTGTGCAGTGTGCTGTAAGTGTATGCAGTGTGCTGTGAGTGTATGCAGTGTGCTGTGAGTGTATGCAGTGTGCTGTGAGTGTATGCAGTGTGCTGTGAGTGTGCAGTGTGCTATGAGTATGTGCAGTGTGCTGTGAGTGTGTGCAGTGTGCTGTGAGTGTGTGCAGTGGGCTGTGAGTGTGTGCAGTGTGCTGTGAATGTATGCAGTGTGCTGTGAGTGTGTGCAGTGTGCTGTGAGTGTGCAGTGTGCTGTGAGTATGTGCAGTGTGCTGTGAGTGTGTGCAGTGTGCTCTGAGTGTGTGCAGTGGGCTGTGAGTGTGTGCAGTGTGCTGTGTATATATGCAGTGTGCTGTGAGTGTGTGCAGTGTGTTGTGAGTGTATGCAGTGGGCTGTGAATGTATGCAGTGTGCAGGGAGTGTGTGCAGTGTGTGTGCAAAAAAAAAAACGTAATTTTTTTTTTTTACATTCGGGTTCCACGCTCAAACCGCATTATAAACGGATCCGCCTTATAGCGGATCACGCTATAACGGGGTTGAGCTGTATATATATATATATATATATATATATATATATATATATATATACACTGTATATATATATATATATATATATATATATATATATATATATATGTATTGGTTTAGATTTCGACAGTTGAACAGTAACCTCATGATCCTTAGGAATAGGATCTCCACATACAAGTCACAGTACAATTCTCATTACAGTTCATATTGAGCACTGCACATGTGTATGTGTTATAGTCACCCTAATAGGCCTCCGAATACTGGGGGGGGGGGGGGGGGGGGGGGCAGGCCTATATTTTAAGTACTGGTACACCGTTGCAGCTCGTGTGTTATAACTGTGTGTACAGTAGCAGGCCTGTACCTTGCATAGGTTTGATTTGGTACCACTGTATCCTCTGACCCATCGGGGAATCCCCTCCATCGGCAGTCTCTCTTGCTTCTTGGTCTCTGCGGCTAGGCTACCTCAGTCTTTAGCATTTGAAAAAGTATTGTGTGTGGTGCACAGCTACAAGAACAGGTCGGATGGCAATAAAAATATTGTTTAATCAAGCTGCATTAAAAAACGGGGAGGAGTACAACCCTCCTACGCGTTTCGTGCTGTTTGCACTTTATCAAGTTTATCAAAGTACGAAACGCGTAGGAGGGTTGTACTCCTCCCCATTTTTTAATGCAGCTTGATTAAACAATATTTTGTTTGCCATCCGACCTGTTCTTGTAGCTGTGCACCACACACAATACTTTTTCAAATGCTTGGACTTCGGATGTGGCTGCACGCTTGAGGACCTGCAGGGGATCAACAGTGAGTACGTTCATATTCATAATTCCCCAAGACGAGGAGAATGGATGCTATCCTCACTCTTACCCGTATTTGTCACTTCATGTGACACTGTACCCAAGAACTGTATCCTCAATCATTATATTGTCCCCTGCATGGTTACCTCTATATATATATATGAATGGTTATGAAGGGACACAGCATTTGAGCTCCTGCAATACTCCATACGTTACCTCAGTCTTTAGGCTATTCTCCGTCCTGTCAGCCACGGTAGTCTCAATGCTGACGCGTGCAGGTCCCGTCACATAGATGGCTCTCAATTGAGCCTCACTCTTTCAGGCCTGCCCAGCTCTGATCTACCGTTGTGGCTGCCCCGTGTTAAAAGCTCCTTTCCCTTCTCCTTCACCAGCCTCTCTATTGGCTCACTGTAGTCACATGTCCAATAGAGAGGAACCTGCAAGGGGGCAGTGTGTATGTGTTGCCTGCCATACACCGGGGGTTACAAGTGTTTAATAAAAGAACGGTATAAAAGAAAAATAATCAGTGTGTTACTTTCATCTGAAAATGACGAATGAGAAAGCAAATGTGAATGGCAAACATAAGGATAAGGAGCACAGAGGGTAATTAGTCCTGATAGCGATACATCTATTTAAGTCTGTCTATCCCAGGGGTTAGCAACCCAAGTCCTCAAGGGTCACCAACAGGTCAGGATTTCAGGATAGCCCTGCTTCAGCACAGGTGGATCAATCACTGATTGAGCCACCTGTGCTGAAGCAGGGACATCCTGAAAAATCCTGGCCGGTTTGTGGCCTTTGAGGACTAAAGTTGGCCACCCCTACTGTATCCATTGTGTTATCAGCAAATATGCAAATCCTTGTCTAATGTATGCAAATGAAGGTAATATTGGCATTTCGTGATCAATAACCGAAAGTAACTGAACTAGGACATTTTGCAATAAATAAGTAAAAGAAATAGTGTATCTGTAATCATAGCATTAACTTTAATTTTGAGGAAATAATTCATGATGATCACCAGACTTTGTATTCAGCAGAATATTGCCACAAATCACCAAGTACATAGGCCAAATAATTATTTATAACAGGGGGCTTCTACTGTGTGCTATAATAAATCTTTACAACCAAAAGATACACTAAACGTTTTACCCGGGTGTCAGTGGACCGTAAATATGAAGGATTGAAAAATAAGAAAAATGGTTCTCCATCACATCACAAAACCTGTACAACAGTAAGTTATTTAACTCAGTTGATCACGAGTAAAATAATTGGACTTGCTAAGCAATTGTTTATCCATGTGATTCTAAATCCTCACCTATAGAAATAAACACGGGGAAAGTCCATGTATGAGGTTTTCGGATGCATGTGAAAAGGCTTCACGAGAATACGGCAAGATTACAGTCTTAAAGCTGCAGACCAAACAATATTCTACATGTATGTTTTTTATTTTTTTAATAAACCAGTTCTGAACTATGAGAAAATAGTTGTAGCATTTTTTTAAACAACTCTGAATGACATATTTAATGTATTACAATGTAACAAGCATTTTTTGTTTCTATAGCAACCATTTAAAAAGTCACATCCCCTTCCTCTTCTAGAACAGGCTCTGGCACACCATTTTTGAGCCCTTCCCTCTCTCTAGCAGTGCACCAATTATATGTAGTGTCTGCTTGGTTACATGATCTTCCCAACAGAACTTTCCAACTTTGGTCCTCTTCTGCTTCACTGCCAGCCATTTAGTGAGCCCCCGAGCCGAATCTTCACCGATCGGTCACAGGAGAACGGATCGATCAGCAACTAAGCTAATTACTTATCATTGTGTGGATTGTGTTGATGCAAATACTAAGGGAAAAATAAATCAAATTAAAAAAACGACAGCTTGGACTGCTACTTTAAATAGGGGTAAGACAGCCGTGGAGCACTGGAGACTCTGAAGGTAGCCGTGGGACATCCAAGGACTATGCTAAACTGTACTGTATTGTACTTTTAGTACACTGCAGTCTCTATCTAGGATTGAATGTGTGGTCATTTAAGTATATCACATTTATTCCAAAACAATTGATCTCTAGGTTTGAAGACAAATTGTTGAAGGACACCAGTTCATAAAGTGAGGCAGCACCATAATCCGACGCACAAGCCTCATTGCCATCACTACTTCCCGGCTTTGAGTGATGTTGCTTAGCCTTTGACTTTGACATTTTCCTTTCCCACTAATCTCCACAATCCACATTGCTGTTGTCAGAATGAGAAATATGCAATTCCGAAACCCTCTCTTCCTTCCTGCATTCTGGATCCTTCTTCATTGCTGTACTACCCTATTATTTTCCTTTATTTATATTAATCAATCATTCATTTACAGCGCTCTTTGTGTTTTGAAATTGTCGAGGGATGGTTGTTATTTTCTATTGTGTTACACGTGTCCATTTAAAAAACCGATGAGAATGAGAAGAAGGCTGCACATGCAAATTTGTCCTTGTGAGAAGTCGTGTCTTCCCATATCTGCCATATAAATAGAGATAGTGGTAGCAGTCAAAAGACACCATTTTATGTGGGAAGGAAGTAACGTCTGGGATGTTTTGGTGCGGCCTTCTTGCCGCAGCTAACCAGCCTCAGGGTAGAGCTAACTTCCGTCCGTTTCACCGCAAAGGTAAGTCCCTAACCGTAACCCCTTACTGCTAATCAAACCCCTTACCTTAAAACCGCATAACCCCTTACCCTAACCCGTTAACCCCTTACCCTAAAACCCTTAAAGTTAACCACAAATACTTACACTAATCCCTCTAACCACATACTTGTGTTCCCGATGAAACGGTCAGCGGCTAGCTGTCCCCTGCGGTTGTTCAGCGGCTAAATACTTGCGGCTGATTGGCTGCGGCGAGAAAGTAATATTGATAATATTTTCTACCATCTATCACTGTTCACCAATGACATTATTTTCCCTTCTCACTACATTTAATGGATGTTTATTTTGTCTATTTAGTTTAATTTGGCATTTTATAGGTCCGTATTCACCAACACATACTATATTAATTCTCCGGGTGCAACTATATATATATATATATATATATATATATATATATATATATATATATATATATATATATATGTATGTATGTATGTATGTATGTATGTATGTATGTATGTATGGATGTATATATATATATATATATATATATATATATGTAATGGGTATTCCCTGTGAATACAGACGCTACTGATACTGTATATTACCTGTATGGCTCTCAGGAGCCTAAGCCTCCGCCCAGGGAGCCTGGGGT
Source organism: Ascaphus truei (assembly GCF_040206685.1). Lineage (NCBI taxonomy): Eukaryota > Metazoa > Chordata > Amphibia > Anura > Ascaphidae > Ascaphus > Ascaphus truei. The sequence continues at coordinate 39,228,068 of NC_134498.1, forward strand.
ACATATATTTAACTATCTCGTGGTGCAGCGCCTCCACCTGAGAGGGATCCCAACGGAGTGGGAGGAGGCCCTCACAGGAAACAATCACGATAAGCACACTGGTGTAAAACAGGACTGGCTTTACTAAACATGTGCTCCTAACTTATACTCTATACATATCATATTCAATACTAGCACTGGGGTAAAGTATAACGTAACCCCGCTCCCAACACCATGTACCCCCACACCGTGTCCACAGTATAACCCCCCTTGGCCCGTGGTTAGTGCTGCCACTATGTGCGAGTACTCATGTGGGGCACGTGCGTAACAATACCTGCCCAGTGCGATGGCACCTGGGCGTTCAAAGGATCTTCACAAAGGATCCGACGACCTTCCTGGTGACGTCCGGTTCCTCCGGTGAGATGATCGATCAGGGCCGTCCACCCTTGGTACAGTTCCGCTCTCTCTGCGGAGTAGGCTTGATCCCAAGCCTCTGGATGGAAAGCGCAGCGTCCACTGTGTCCCTAACTAGCACTGTAATATGTTAATGGGGCAGGGTCCCTAACCTGGGGCCTGTCCCTGAAGCACTACAAACTACTGGGTGGCTCAGGGCTAACTGGGGCCTAGGGGGCTGCTGGCCTAGTGCAGTGGGCCACTGACCCCTGCACCCTCACCTCCTTCCCCTAGCCTCTCCTGGCGCTGACTGACTTGTCTCCCAGCACGCGAAAATGTATCAACCCTGTGGCAGGGAGATCCTACCACCCTATAGGCTCCCTGGCATCACGTGGGGTCCCCTAAGGCTCATGGGACTTGTAGTCCCTGCTTAGAGCCTTCTTCTGATTGGTGGGGGTTCGCGCTCATCTCACTGCGCATGCGCGACTTGCCTCTGGCCTTCCCGTCACTCTATCACACTGCACATGCGTGCGCAATCTAAGATGGCGGCGCCCTGCAATGGGAGCCGCCGGGAGTCCCTGCTTAGCGATCGCCGCTGGGACGCCGCACCTAGCAACTGCCGACGCGCTACTGAAGGTGTGCGCCCTGCACGCACACACCCCCGCACCTCCCCGCGAGCAGCCGCTCTGCTCCCGACCGCCGCGGTGAGTACCTGGAGGGGGCAGGATCCACAAAGCAGAGGGGGACCTGGCTACATCTATATATATATATATATATATGATCTTGTTATTATTATCTTTCATTAGCTATTTGTATACCCTTATTTTCTTAAAGCTGTAAACCAAGCAATATCCTACATGTGTGTTTTTTTAAAATAAATTAGTTCTGTACTATAAGAAATTACTTGTAGCATTTGTTTTTAAACAATTATGAATTACATTTTTAATGTATTATAATGTAACAAGCATTTTTTGTTTATATAGCAACCCTTTACAAAGTTACACCCCCTTCCTCTTCTGAAACAGGCTCTGGCACACTCCTTTTTGAGCCCTGCCCTCTCTCTAGCAGTTCACCAATTGTATCTAGTGACTTCCTGGTCACATGATCTTCCCCACAGAAATTTGCATCTTTGGTCCTCTTCTACTGCACTGACAGCCATTTAGTGAGCTCCCGAGCCGAATCTTCGCCAATCGATCACAGGAGAACGGATCGAATGGCAACTTGGCTAATTACATATTATTGTGTGGTTTGTATTGATTCACATATTAACGGGAAAAATAAATCATAATGAAACAAAAATGTCAGCTTGGACTCCTGATTTAATCATTATGCCCAGTAGAGGGGTTCCAATGCATGCCTGTTTACAGGCCGTTATCATAGGCTTTTCTCCGTACAGGCAGGTCTAGTGAGTTTCATGATTAGAGTATCCTCATTTCATATAGTTTTATTTATATAGCATCACATCTTGAGCCAGTATTACTGAGTTGTTGAGGTCAGGGGGTGTTGTCCTCTGTGGATCAACATTTTCTTTTGTAAAGTCTGGCTTCATATATATCAATGTTATAGTCATATTATGTTATTTTATTATGAGCATGATATTATACATGTACATTGGTATTGTTAGATCTCCAATAGATCTCCATTATTCTGCTGCAGCACCTCCAATTTCTGCAATAAGTATTTTAAAGGGTATTTGGGGTCATTTGTTTTATTTGTAGCGTGTTTTTATATCACTGTATCCCAATTGTTATGATTGGTTTCTACAAATGTATGTGTTTTTTACCACCATCTTTTTCCATCTCTTTGTCGCCCCGTTATGGCAGTGGGCTATTTGTGGAGAACAGGATTGCGGCCCTTCCTGTGGAGTTACTCCTCTAAAAAAAAAACCACTCTAGACCTTATGGATTTATTCTTTGATAAAGCAACAGCTACGATGCGAAACGCGTCAGAGGATTTGTTTTTACCTTGTTTGTCAGGTTGATGCTCATTAAATAACATTTTCTATTTTTGATCCATTTGCCTACTGGTCTCCCATCTTTTGAGGTTCTCTCTTTTTTCGTTGATACTTACCTTTGCCGAGATAGAAACTGAATTGACTGAGATTCCTGCACTACCGGACCGTGAGTACTATCATGAACTGAACTGCCATTGTCATTTGCCTCATTGCCACTACCTGCCAGTACCTTAGCCAGGGTGTGAATCGAGTTACATTAACCAGAGCAGCTGTGTGATGTGAGTGGAGATCGGAGCTTACCATCGATGCTGCCTTGGTGCGGGGCTGTTGGTTTGTGTCTCCTTCCCCGTTCTCCTTCTCCTCTGTACCCTGGTTTTACTCATTGAATGTTCTTATCCCACTTGTATAAAAGCATAAGTACTAGAGATGGGCGATATTTGGGGGGCGGATTTGGATCCGCAGCAGATAGTTCGGTTCCTTTGGTCCGCAAATTTCAGCGGATCAATCTTAAGGGTGGTTCGTGTTTTTGCAGATTTTTTATTATTATTGCCAATCCACTCCTCGGATTCCGCAATCTGTTGACGGATTTTTAAGAATCCGCCAATGAGTTTATGAATCCACCAATAGATTGTATCCAATGGTAGTTTCTAGTGAATCCGCACGGATTAAAACCGACCATATCTGTTTGCGGATTTTACACTCCGAAACTTCTTTTTAAGGGAAAATATGAGAAAATCCCGGAAACGGATTTGGGCGGATTCACCCATCTCTAATAAGTACTCATCGCACGGATTGACATCATCAATTCCCTCACGGATTCATTACAGCCTTTTCCTGTTTGCCAACAGCGCTTGTCCAAGGTTTTTGCAAGCACCAATTTTTGGGATTCAGTTCCATATTAGTCTGTCACTACATTCAGCAGAATGTGGAGAGCAGTGGTACAAAGATGGTTTTGTGTGCACATTTGGTTCGTTATTTATCCTAGTCTGGCTTTAAATGAAAATAAGCACAGGCTAGATGTATTTTCTGATTTTGATATCCCTGAAACTTTCCACACATAAATGCCATCATATACTAAAAGACTCGTCAGTGTTTGCACATGGCTGTTTCACACAATATTTTATTCATATACTGTATTCGGCAAGTAAACATCAGTATTCGACAGACATACCGTATCTGTTGATATAACAGACGAAATCAGGGGCTTAGAAACAAAGAGCAAATGAGATGTGCATGAAAAGACACCAGGTAAAGTGTAAGGGCTAATATCAATAGAAAGAAATCTATATTAAAAAGACAACCTGGAAAAGAATGTAGGGAGCACCAAGCTGGGACTGAGATGCCATCAGGTAATAATGACCTGTGAAGGTTAAGTCATTCATTCTAAGTTAAATTACTTGTTGGAAAAGAGAGAGACTATAGATAATATGTGGATAGAAGCAGGAACAAACAAAGAAGGACGTCTGGGGAATGGGGATAAGAGTGTCCAACTGATGTCTGGGAGCCATAGTTTGGCAAAAGCATGCATAAAGCCTACAAGACATAAAGGAATAGAACGTGACAGTGTGCTTTGTGGGGGCACGAATATAACAATACTTCCATACATTTTCATTTAATATTTCTGGACTGTATTTCATATACATATCTAAACTTTAATCAAAGATAAAATAGGTTTTTGGTTTTTGACAGTATGGACCAGCTGATGGCTAGCAGTGCGCACGGTCTACTAACAGCATACCTCCAAGGGGATATCTATTTTGTTGACTGTAACCTTCAAAGGAATTCAAGTACAAAGTAATAATATGTTCTAAGGGCTATGAGTTACTGAGGCCAGGTGAGATTAAAGAAAACACATGTTTTCTGACATACTCAAATGAAAACAAGGTGAAGGACAGCAAATAAAGCAGATATAGAGAGAGTAATATAACAAAATGACCTGGTGACTTGAGTTAGTACTTCTAATCTTATAAAGGATAAAGACAGTGGGCCATATTTACTAAGCAGTGTTCTGCCATAACGCACCTTCAGTGCTGGAATACATTACAACCTATTCAAATGACTGAACTGTAAGGTGTCTTCCCACGCCAGAAGGTGTCACATGGCAGAAGACTGCTTATCAAATACACTTCTCTATCCCAGAAGAAGGTAACACGCTTTGCACAGGTTTGAGCACTCAGTGAGAAAAAGAGCTCAAAACGAAATATACAGTGACAGTGGTGCTTCCCATCAGCTGGTTTAGCTCACACTGCTAGAGCTGTTAAGTTGAAAAACAGATGTTGTGTGGGTTCAATTTTTGATCCTGTTGGGTCTGACACCATACCCCATTCCTCATGAGGTGCCCTAGACATGTCAACCAAATAATACTTTGTATGCTGTGGGAAGCAAGTGGAATCACTTGCTGCAGTTTGTAGAGTTAGATCTAATTTAAAATAAAGTATTTAAATTCAGTATGTATTGCAGATGGCACAGTGAATATTTTTGTCCCTATTCTGTTATATTGGAGCCAACTTTATGCATATCTTTCTTGTAGCACCAAAATAAGTGCATATACTTGTAGTAGCTCCCTCCTCCTACTTCCTTTAAAAGCAGACCACTTCCACTTCCTGGTGGACAGTTTAATGCTCCGTGTGGAGCACACCTGCGATACCTGTGAGAAATGCTAATAGTTAGATTAGCTACATGTATGAGCCTCTCAAAAGTATGATGTGATAGCAATGCTACCCATCAGCTGTTAAGCTCACACTGTTGGAGCTGCAGCCTAGAAAAGCCGGGGTTGAGGGTTCTAGTCCTGTTGGGTCTGACACCGTTCCAGTCATTAGGTTTGTGGTTTAGGCTTATCAACTCTATATAGTTGCTATGAAAATCTTTTGGAAATGTGGTATGGGATTCATTTAAATATACTTTGCATAGTCATTAGCATATCCTCCAGAGTACCTCAGGTGGGCTCCTTTTTCAGCACAGGCATGTCTCCCTAATTTGTTTGAGGGGATATATACACAACTAGAGACACTGCTAGATTTGAAAGTGTTGCTCTCTGTGCTCATTTTGTTTATTTTACACTCCAGCAATGGATTCCAGAAATCCAGAAGAGGTTGGTTAGGCCCCACAGAGGGGGTGGGGTAACCCCTTGTTTACCATATCAGTTGCTAGAACAAGAGGCTATCCTCTGAAGCTGGAGACTGTCTGGCTAAGCGAAAATGCGAGAAAGTACTTCTTCAGTGAAATTGTGGAATAGCCTCACAACCAACGTGATAGATGCTAAGGGATAGAATGACAGAATTAAGGCAATTAAAACATGCTTGTGATAGACATAAAATTATCCTAAATACAAGAAAAGCCAGGGATCAAATTGGGTGTGAGGTTTTACAGCAGATAGGAAAATGGGCAGACAAGTGGTTCTTATTTGCTGTCACATTCTATGTTTCAGTTAGTAAGGCATTGCCAACTCCAATTTATTCATGTAACGCCCTATAGTGAATCTAGGTCTAAAAGTCCCTGTGCAGGTCACATGACCCTAAATTTAGGTCACAAGAGCCTTTATATACTATAATTATTGTAACAATTGGGCACATTATGAGCTGTGGTCTACTTATGTCTTTGGAAGCAAGTCGAGAGCTATCCAAACCAATCTGGGCCAAAAACATTCTTTCGAAGCCTGGTGGAGGTTGTGACTGATTTACAGGTTGTTGTGTTTTTCCCACATCCCTTCACTTTCCCTATTACAAAGTTAATTTAATTAAAAATCGCAATTTTGAAAACAATATTTAGGGATTATATGAAAGCTCTAATATAATCCACACCAATATGTATGACGTGGAATAAAGATTGTAATTTGCACCATGAATATAACACCTGGAGATTGGTATAAATCAATAGCAGCTACTTAAGCTCTGTATGATGTTTTCTTTAATGACACACAGAGCTGTGAAATTATGCAACAAAATGTAAGATCACTGTTGTAAGAATTAATCAAATTTCTCAAGACTTAAAGCTTAATTATTATTCTGGTCCAAGATAGCAGACTGTGTGAACCGCTGTTACTAAACTGTACTGTATAAACATTGCATACTGATAGAATTTTCTTGTCAACTGAACTGGCATTTCCATACAGTAAGCTTGTCTTTCTGTCAGCCAATTGCATCATGGGTAAAGATTAGTATCTCAAGCAAATGTGATCTGCATGTTTAAAAAGAAAGGAACACTCAGAAGTATTGTAGCATGCCTTGTCTGCTGCATGCTCACTGATACAGCATACCTGTCATACATTATACATATGTTTGCATTGTAAAACAGCAAGTATATTTGTTTTTTTGCTGCCTGAATATTTAAACATGATTTTCTAAGACATCTGGGGTTTCATAGAAAGTGCTGAATTTCTTATGCGTGAAAAAGAGTTGTGCGAAAGTGTCAAGTTGCAATTATCGTTTTAAGATGTGTCACATATAGGTTGACCAGACTGTCTTGGGATCGCAATTACCAGGCAGGACACAGAGGTTAATAAACGTGCTTTTATTTAGCCAACGCTAACAGTAGGCAACAAGTAACAAAACAGGACAATTGCCATAAGAAAGTGACTTACAGTATGGGATACTCCCAGGGCAGTGGATATACACAGTTGAGTGCAAATAGCCGCACGGCTATTTACAGTTGAGTGCAAATAGCCGCACGACTATTCACAGTTGAGTGCAAATAGCCGCACGGCTATTCACAGTTGAGTGCAAATAGCCGCATGGCTATTCGCACTCAGTAGGAAATAAAATGGAAAAAAATAAACATCCCAGCCAGGAATCGAACCCTGGTCCACTCTGCTAATGGCCTGGAGCACAACCACTGAGCTATAAGACTTTCTGATGCTTTTGTAGTGAATAAAGTCATAGAAACCTATTGAAAATACAGTGTTCATAGCAGCTCGGCTATTCGCACTCAGTTAAGTTGAGTGCAAATAGCTGCGCCGCTATTTGCACTAAGTAGGAAATAAAATGGAAAAAAAGACAGAACACTCCCCTATTGACATTCTATACCCCCTGCATCTGTAATCAGCGCGGCTTTAGGCTGAGTCCCCAGTCAGCACTGTGGCACGAGCCTGGCGGGGGGGTGGCGCATGCACAGCACTAGACCGCGATCTGCGGTCTGAGGGGAGAGAGAACGTTTGCGACGGGAGTGGGCGTGGCGGTAGGTTTGCAGGGGTGTGGCCATGACGTCCCGCGGCTGGTTTGCCCTCATTGGCTGAACTGCCGGCGGGGGCGTAGCCACGCCTCCATCGCAAATGCCAATCTCAAACTCCCCTGCCTGCCTGAAAACCTGTCGCGCACCGCTGGGGAAAGGTGCACGGCAAGGTAGGGACTGGGACCGGAGGAACTGGGTGGGCGGGGTTTGATCGCACAGGCGTGCGCTGTAGTAGTTAGTGGGACCGCAGCCTTAGGAGCCGCTTCCGCATGCGTGCGGAGGCGTGTGGAAATGCAGGCGACAGGCAAGTTTGAATATACGCGCTGAGGGGAGCGGAGGAGCGGTCACGTGACAGCAAACATCCAATGGGGATGAGGGACTAGCCCCGCCTCCCGCCCCACCTCCGCCACACCTTCGCCCCGCCCCCAAAGCGTGCTCACTGCCTCACCTGTCAGGCCACAAAAAAGCACCAGCTTCTGCAGGCGAGGCAGAGCAGGAGCGCGGCCCGAGGCACCATGCCCGAGACCTTAGGCCTCGGGCATGGTCATCGCTTAGGCGCTGACCCGTGCTGAGGCGCGCTGCTGCTCGGCACTGAGCCCCTGCAGCCACAATGAGAGCGGCTTCAGCAGGGGCTCGCGCACGCTTCCGCATGCCTGCGGAAGCGTGTCTTAAGAAATCTTTAGTTTTTTAGCTTGCCGGAGCGCAGGGCCGGTCACGTGAGCGGTTCGCCGAATGAGGGCGAACCAGCTCCGTGACGTCGCTGGCCCGCCGACATGCCCCCGAAGCACACCTGGACGGCACGCTGTCTAAGGCCAGGGAAAGCACCAGCTTTTAGACACGCTTCCGCAGGCATGCGGAAGCGTGCGCGAGCCCCTGCTAAAGCCGCTCTCATTGCGGCTCAGTGCCGAGCAGCAGCGCGCGTCAGCACGGGTCAGCGCCTAAGCGATGACCATGCCCGAGGCCTAAGGACTCGGGCATGGTGCCTCAGGCCGCGCTCCTGCTCTGCCTCGCCTGCAGAAGCTGGTGCTTTATTGTGGCCTTACAGGTGAGGCAGTGAGCGCGCTTTGAGGGCGGGGCAAAGGTGTGGCGGAGGTGGGGCGGGAGGTGGGGCGGGAGGCGGGGCTAGTCCCTCATCCCCATTGGATGTTTGCTGTCACGTGACCGCTCCTCCGCTTCCCTCAGCGCGTATTTTTAAACTTGCCTGTCGCCTGCATTTCCACACGCCTCCGCACGCATGCGGAAGCAGCTCCTAAGGCTGCAGTCCCACTAACTATTACAGCGCACGCCTGTGCGATCAAGCCCCGCCCACCCAGTTCCTCCGGTCCCAGTTCCTACCTTGTCGCGCACCTTTCCCCAGCGGTGCACGACAGGTTTTCAGGCAGGCAGGGGAGTTTGAGATTGGCATTTGCGACGGAGGCGTGGCCACGCCCCCGCCTGCGGTTCAGCCAATGAGGGCGAACCAGCTGCGGGACGTCATGGCCATGCCCCCGCAAACCTACTGCCACACCCCATCCCGTCGCAAAGTTTCTCTCTCCCCTCAGACCGCAGATCGCGGACTAGCGCTGTGCATGCGCCGCCCCCCCCCGCCGGGCGCGTGCCACAGTGCTGACTGGTGACTCAGCCTAAAGCCGCGCTGATTACAGATGCAGGGGGTATAGAATGTCAATAGGAGAGTGTTCTGTCTTTTTTTTCCATTTTATTTCCTACTGAGTGCGAATAGCCGTGTGACAATTTGCACTCGACTTAACTGAGTGCAAATAGCCGAGCTGCTATGAACACTGTAATGTCATTAGGTTTCTATGACTTTATTCACTACAAAAGCATCAGAAAGTCTTATAGCTCAGTGGTTATGCTCCAGGCCATTAGCAGAGTGTACCAGGGTTCGATTCCTGGCTGGGATGTTTATTTTTCCATTTTATTTCCTACTGAGTGCGAATAGCCGTGCGGCTATTTGCACTCAACTGTGAATAGCCGTGCGGCTATTTGCACTCAACTGTGAATAGCCGTGTGGCCATTTGCACTCAACTGTGAATATCCACTGCCTACTCCTAGCTCGCTAGGTGCAGGGCGCTGTTGATGCCAGTTTAATCTGGATGCTGCCACCATAGTCCATAAATCCTGGTTCCCAGTAACAAGGGGACCGCTCCAGGGCCCATAACTCCAAGGAATAGGATGGTCTCTAGGCGCAGAGACAAACCTACCTCAACTGTGGGACTAAAATCGGTGTCTGCGTGTATAGTTTCCCGGCATCCATTCAGAATCACACCAGACTGGGTGCCTACCAATCAGCGAAGTCCCTTTTAACGACTGAGCCAATCCCGAAGGAGGGGGGGCATCCGAAATGAGTCAATCCAATGAGGGGGTGGAGCTGAGGGCTGAAGGACCATCTGGGGGGTGGGGCCTGGGAGCATGAGAAAATTGGAACTGGCCAATAGAAACCACGCTACCAGGACTAATACCAGAATGACGGTCCCTGAGGATAGTTTCGGGCACCCCGCATGGATGCCACCTCGCTGCTGGGGAGAGAACAATGCTCCAGCCTTGGAGTGTGTACTCTCTCAGCAGATTGGCGCATCCGTCCCTATTCTCCCATTGTCACTAGGTACAGCACCTGGCCCACACAATGACTTGCCCCCTGACTCAATGTATGACTGATACACAGCTATTGTCCCGTGCTCATGCATTCAAAATAATCCTAAACAGTTACAAAATAAACAGAATAATATATAACATTACCCAGGACTAGGCCACTTCCAATTCAAGAGTGTCAAGTTAACCCTTGAATCGGGGTTGCTCTGTTGACAAACAAAGTCAGCACGCAGACATAACATTAATTGTGGGTGCCATGCTGACCCTGCCATCACAATAATTAAATAAGATTTACCTAAAGAAAATAGCCTTTTGGTAGTTATTTATTTATAAAATGCTTAACTGGGAAAGATAAATTAATTTATACTTAATTGGGAAAGATATATTAATTTATAACGGGGAAAGATACATTGAGTTATCAATCTTGTTTTCAAGAATGTCGGGTAACATCGTGTGTTGTAAACTAGCAGTAATTTTACAGAACCTTCCTGTAGACAGTGATAGAAATGATGTAGTGTTACCCAATGCTCTAACTTTGCCGTTCAATTGAATTTCCTCTGTTTATTACTTTTTCCTAACACCAGCTAAAATGTTATTTACTGTGAGACTCATTTTCCCAATCCTAACTTCAACTTTACAAATGTCTCTTTTTGACATTCAATCCTCACATTTCTCATTTCAACTAATTATTTATGACCTTGTTCCTTGTTTCCCACTTTTAGCTATATTTTGTGCATCTGCTTTTGTCAGATGCCTAAATAAAAGGTCTACTACACATATACTGTAAGGTTCTTCTTTGCTTTACTTGTAGGGGGGAGAGGGAGTACTGCTGCTCCTGTCCTGTCTCAGTGCTCAGTGCTCAGTGCTCAGCCATGCAGGGGCAGGGAAACAGGCAAGGGGGTGGTGGTGGGGAATTGGCTGTGTGGCGTGACAGCGTCCGCAGCTAGCAGAGGCAGCAGGGGGTGCGGAACTTAAACCTGACCTCTTACTCTGAAAAAAAGTTGTACAGACACCAACTAGTGGCCACCACACAACTACCATCATCATCATCATCAATCATCAATCATCATCATCATCAATCATCATCAATCATCATCATCATCAATCATCATCATCATCGTCGTCGTCGTCGTCGTCGTCGTCGTCGTCGTCGTCGTCGTCGTCGTCGTCGTCGTCGTCATCATCATATACATAAAATTATATTTGTGTACAATTTTGTGGGGGTCCAAACAACCCAACATTCATGCAGCCCTTTCAGCCACAAACATAACATTTAGGTTGACACAGGTCTTGGCTTATTGTGTCCCATCTGTGATGGGATGGAGGGCCAATGACATACTCCTTTTATTTTTGCCCTGTGAAGTGAAACTCTTATTTCAGAACAGTGGTTTTTGTGTGACTACTGCAGGGTCTAGGGAATTAGAGATACATTCAGTGAGAAGTGAGAGTCTGACTTAGACACAATATGTTAAACGGCTGCCACCATTGCCAAACTGCCTATGGCATATTGCCACCATCATTTGTCTGTACCTTCCACCTATGCCACTGCAACACCATTATTTTAGTGTTAAAGCTGCTATATGAGTAGCACAAAGCTAGGAATGGCTAAATAATGGAGACTGAACACTAAATTCATTGATGGGACATACAAGTGGTTGCCCAACAAGTGACATCTGATACGAAAGCTGGGTGGGTTATTGAGGTCATTTGAGGAGGTAACAGCTCTCGTAAGCAATGAGCAATGGCATCAACCAAGATACCCGACTTATATTTCTATTAGTACTAGATGGGAACATGTGGATCGCAAAGAATCAGGCAGAACGAGAGAGTTAACTAAACAGCGTTTTATTTTTCTGTCGAGCCAACAGGGAGTAACACAGTAGAAAGACACAGCAATAACTCACCAGAACATGGAGTACAGGGGACTCATAGCTCGCTAAGTGGATGTTGCTGCTGAAGTTATCTTACCCTGACTGCTGCCTTGGTCCATCCGTTCCTTAATCCCAGTAACTAGGGATGACAGCCCTGGGCTGCACAGTTCTCGATACAGTTGGTCTCTGGATGCCGAGACCAAGCAAGAAAAAACGTGGAGCACTGATCGACATCGGCTTCTACAGTTTCCTGGCCTCATCTGAAAACATGGAGAACTTGGTGCCGACCAATCAGCGGAGACCTTTCCTCCGCTGAGCCAATCAAGAGCTGGGGGCTCCATCAGAACGACCCAATCAAGACTGTGAGCCATGATAGGGCCTAACGTCTGCCCCTAAGGGTTAATCAGAGCAACTAATTTAAAGTACCTTCATCAGCATTTAAGAGTGTGTACTGATGGAAGAACTGTATTCATATATGTTATAAATTACAGTACAACATTATTAATATGTGTATGAGTGGTCCCTGTCCATGGGGACACGAAAAAATGACAGTTGTACTGCAAAGGTTCCTGGCACCCATTATTCTATCACCTTGTTACCACATAGCCCAGCCACTTGAATCCAGACCATGAGTCAAGGTAACCCATGGGGAGTAGCCATATAATACACACTGATGTAATCTCCCTATTCGCCGGGCAGGGATGGACACACACACACACACACACACCTGGAAGACAATTATGTAAATTTATGCAATTTTACTAAAAAAAAAATACGTTTTAGCTATGCTTTAAATCTCTGAGAGTGCTTCAGTAAATATGCAAAATACCCGTAGTCCTACTGTTTTCACTATGGCCAGATTGCTGTTTTGTAGGCAGGTATTAATCTTCACTATTAGCTGTGTTCAACCTTTCTGAACCCATATTAATAATCCATCTGCTCATCTACATTTGTTAGTATGATTTTTTGTGACACATAGCCTTCAAAAAATGTAATTTGAATGCATCAATTTGATTTATTCATCAGACAACCAAGGACACCTATGTGAAAGCTGACATATCTGTGTATAATGATGCTCAGATTGAGTAGATCAATCTACCTGGGTATCCAAGGCATGCCACACACAAATGTTTCAGGAGCTTCCAGTAGGCAGAATTGGGTAAATTCCAAAACAAATGTTAATGCTTAAATTAAAGCTCATTTAGGAGTAGGCACACAGAGCTCGTTACATCTGGGCTACTAACGTGACCTAAACAGGTAAGGTCCGTAGTTTCCCTGAGTTTAACGGGTACCCACAAAGCTACATACATGTTAAACCAACATCTGTTAGGGATCCCATTAGCATAGCCTTATCGCCATGTGCAGTTGGCACTGCCTCGTGTTAGCTTTGAATAACATGGTGTTAAGTCTCTTACCCAAAGGTGGCGTTCTATGCAGACCCTGAGTATGTGTTTAATTAAATTAAAAATAGAGAAGACAGGAGAGGAAAAGAGTCCTGTGAATTACAATATGATAGTTAAATCAAACCTAGCTGTGGTCTTACTTACCCAGACCCGGTAACAGACCTATTTTAGGGTCTGGATGTGAGTGAGTTACGCCACCTTTAACTCTGACCAACTAGCATCTTGTTAACCCCCTGCGGTAACTATAACGGAGCTCTGTGGATATGCGCTGTTATAGGGATCCCCTCTTATGCCTTTAATGGGCACTAATGTCCTTTATAGCAACGCAAGGGATCGTTACTGCTGAAAACAGCACTTATAGCACTGTTAGTGAGCTTTGATGTTCCCCCCGTTAGCACTTAACGAGACGTTAACTGAAGTTAAAGTCTCGGTAGGTCATTAACGAACCTCTGGGGACCTACCCCGTAGCAATTTATACTGGGGTTGCAATAAAGTGAGATTAAGAAAAAAAAGTATACTAGAGGAAAACTTCTTAAACTGTGATGTACCCCAAAACCAATTTTAAAAAAATGACTAGCTTTGTACAACAATTAATTTAAGTAAGTAAAGATCCTACACTTAGGAAAATAAACAAACATAAGAAAACGGAAGCGCCACAAATGTACCAAATAATAGGGAAGGTGAAGGGTCTTTACTTTAGTTCCCCAAAACCAGAACGTGGGGCTCAAGGTTTTCATTGTTGAACAGTATAAACAAGGTCTTTGGAAGTGACTCTGGAAAGAATGATTGAGCCTCTGTAGTCATGTAAGCATGAGGTAACCATTTCCAGGAAGACATGACAATGGAATAGAGATGTTAAAAAAAGTCTTCAATTGTGTTACGTGAATTTTGTGTGTGCCAATTTCTCTGCAAATGTGCGTTTTTTTAAATAAATGTTCTTGAACGTAACAGTGGCCCAAATGTTTCACAATTTGGGGGTATTGGCGGTATATAAAGAGCCACTTGACCTGAAAATTAGCAAAAATAGCAATTTTTTTACTTTTTGCCATTTTTTCAAAACAGAACAAAAAAGGCACATTTTTTTTTCTGATTCCTCTTCTTTGGGGAAAAAAATGTTAACATCTGTAGTGAGGAAAATAAAATCTATGCTGAAGGATATATACACATGGTAGTACTAGCCCTCCCATTTTTCTTAGCTCAATGTATCCTCCAAAAATGTTCTACACATTGTTACAGTCATGTAAGGGTGCTCTTGTAGACTTGAAGACTCAAACATCCTGAATAACATTTAAATAAAACATGTTGAGGAAATGTTAAGAATTGCAGATTTATGCACCTCTGAGATTTATATGGCCATTCCTCCCCTGCTGTTTATCATTAAATGTAACATCTCTTTTCCATGTTCAATGTTTTATCATTAAATTGCAAATTATAACATCTCTTTTCCTTGTTCTTAACACGAGCAGTGTCGCTAGAACATTAGATTCAGCAAAAATATGTTTGACATGCTTATGTCCCAAACAGGGGATGTTTGCATATTAACAGATTTTTTTTTTTCACTAAAGTTTGCTACAAGTATTTTCTCATAGTACAGAACTGTTTTATTTTAAATAAAAACATACATGTAGGATATTGCTTGGTCTGCAGCTTTAAGAAAAGATCATCAATTGTTCAAAATACTTTTACAGCCTTTCCCCATGTGAGTTCCATGTCAAACATCATTTCATTTTTTTTTTCAAATATATTAATTTTGTGTTTCAAAGGATAGCTCACGTATACAGGCATACCCCGCATTAACGTACGCAATAGGTCCAGAGCATGTATGTAAAGCGAAAATGTACTTAAAGTGAAGCACTGCCTTTCCCCACTTATCGATGCATGTACTGTACTGCAATCATAATATACGTGCATAACTGATGTAAATAACGCATTTGTAACAGGCTCTATAGTCTCCCTGCTTGCCCACAGCTTCGGTACAGGTAGGGAGCCGGTATTGCTGTTCAGGACGTGCTGACAGGCGCATTCGTGAGCTGCCGTTTGCCTATTGGGCGATATGTCCTTACTCGCGAGTGTACTTAAAGTGAGTGTCCTAAAACCGGGGTATGCCTTTACTGTATGTGCTGCATAGATATGGTTCAGAACAAATAATTTTTTAATGCTATACTTGGCTATAACTAAATACACAGATGTAACAGACTTCATTACTCCCACTTCTAACACAACATATATCATTATAAGGCAGAATATCACACAATTTAAATAGGATTCAATGTCAGTGATAACACAGAATATTCCAGAATACCCCAGAATAACACACCAGTGGTAGAAATAACCGTGGCAACATCTGTATCTTAGAGGAGAGAGGTTGCACAGGAGTCCTGATTTGTCACTTTTACCCTCCTGTACCCACTTCCCACTGGTCTAAGACCTTGTGCCATGGCTGCTTCAGCTGAAGCCCCTGGACATTTGGCTGCCGCAGGTAATGTGCCCCTTAACCCCAATAACCCCAATAACCTTACCCCGTTAACCTCTTACCCTAAAAACCCTAACCTTAACTCCTTACTCTAAATATCTTTCCTGTTACTCTAAAATCCTAACCTTTAGTACCCTTCAACCCTTTATGTAACCTTAATCCTAATGGGTAGCAGCCAAGTATCCCCTGGCGGCTGAACGTCTGCGGCGAAATTGCCCCATCTGATAGTCCCTTACCGCTTCCCACCTTTTTACGAGGCATAAATATAATTGTAAAATGTTTATCTCGACAGAGAACACTGCATGCAAGATTAAATTGCAGATGGTTACTCACAAGCGCAGTCGAAAACCTTACCATGCAGTTTTTGCAGTTATTTAAATACAACAGAAAGCTAGGAATGGGCTTTATCTAAAAGCCACCATATGGGAACCTACTTTGCCAATTTCCCTGAAAGTCCGTTAAGATGCTTTTTATGTCCCAAATCACTTTTTTCACCCTATTTGTCTCCCAAACTAATGAACCAATTTCCTCAGCATTGCGAAATAATTGGACCTAGACCAGATTCTCAGACTAGTCTAATTTGTCTGTCAACAGATGCACATCATATTTGTTTGGAGTTACAATGAAAGTGCGGGTCACCCAGTCCATACTGTATGTCAGCGTAGAACTTTATACCCCTGGACAAGACTTACCATTATTAGAATATGCCCACTCGCATCCTTTTTTTATTTTACTGCAATCCGTTCAGCAAATGCAAGTAATTAAAGGAATACCAGATGCTTTAAAAACTGGTCTAAATTGCAACAGAACGATCATATCCAGCCTCAAGCACACGCCACAGTCAAGCTGAATACAGTTACATGAAACAGTGAGAACACATTTTCATTTGCAATGATGATTGAGACAAAAACAGCTGCTAGATAAAAATGCAATTATATCAGTAAAGAAAGAATCAGGCTTCTGACAAACACTGATCCATGAAAACCAAATGAGTGCAGATGAAAGACGTTCCAGCAGTAGGCAGAAGGTCTAGATGCCGTTGGTTCTCAAGTGATAATTATAAGATGAAAATACTAATTATCTACAGGTATCTTGGAGTTTTCCAGATAAATATACATTAAAAGGAATATATAATATTGTGCTGCAGTCTCTAAGCAGTAAAGGTCTCTTTCTCTTCTAATGTTTACATTGATGGGCTGGTTAAGTGCATCACTGATATATTCAGGGGATTAATAAGGCCTTTGAAAAGTTTGAGTGATAGCGTAACTCCCTTTTGGGATTACTATAGCCTTACGGGGTTAAATGTGTGGTCCCGCACAGAGTAACACGCCATTCCTATCACAAGGTGCTGGGGGGACAGCAGCTGTTAAGCCCCGCCCACTTCTGCCTTGATAGAAAGTGACATCATAACGACACACACACATATATATAACAGGCAGTAGTTCCAAGGCATGGTTTGACCAGTCCAATCAGAGAGGTTGATATACTAACATAAGGGCTGCTAAGGAAAAAAGGTTCAGACAGCATTAGGGAGTATACAGTTATTTCTATACCAAGATCAAGGCGTATATGGATATAAAAATAAAGCTGCTGCTGAATGAATAAAGTTCCTGGCGCCCATCATTGCTATATCATAACCCAGCCGCACGAATCCAACACCCTGCCAAGGTAACCAAATCTGAGTAATCCAAGATAAGATACATTGATGTAAACTCCCTTGGAGCAGACAGGGAGGGTAACAATAGCAAATACATAAGTAAAAAGACACGTTATTATTAATATTATTCTCTTTTGTTTGTATGGCGTCAACATATTTTGCAGCTCAGTACAATGTGGGAGGGAGGACAATAACATTGGTTGATAAGAGTACATATATGTTGACAAACTGAGACAACAAAAAGCAGGTCCGGACCCCTTAGAAGCAGGGGGCTGGAGACGAGGAATAGTGTGTGTAAGGTTCTCAATAAGGGTTTGGCTATCAACACCAGGACTCTGAGAATGCGGTTCTTTGTTTAAAGTAAAAGAAAGGAGTAGTGATGTACTGGGTCCTTAAAAACACCAGGCACCTGTATAATCCTGTGCCGCTCTGCTCTTGCTCACATGGTCATCTTCTCCTACCGACTGCTGTCCTTCTCTCCATCCGCCGCTGCTGTCCTCTGCAGGCTGCCATCCTCCTCTCCATCCATCAACCATGGTCATCCTCTGCAGGCTGATGTCCTCCTTCTATCCTTCCGCCGTTAGCTGCTGACCTTTTCTGTTGAAGTCCCTGGCACTGGGTTTCAGTCTCCTGGTAATTTCCGGGTAGGTAAAATATGGCCGGATATGCCGGTTACCGGGTAATTATCGGGTACCCGCTAAATCACTAGAAAGGAGTAAGGAGAGTAGTGGATACAAATGTATCTGGCACAGGGGGAAGTTGCGTGACTGCGTCTGCCCCAGCGCCAGAGAGTTATCGCCGTGGGAATTCCTATCTGGAAGCATGGATCACCCGCAGCGATGTCACAGCTACACTATCCCGGAAAGACTTTCAGCCACGGCTCTGGAGACATGGAGTCCTGCTACATCTGTATGTCTCCTTCTAAAAGTGAGGTTTTAAGGAACTATTAAATGTGTGGTATGGTAACCATAACGTATGGCAGCGGATGGTCCGATTGTGCATAGCAGAGAATTACAGAGCAGTGCAGCATGGGAAAAGTCTTGAGGCCGGGAGTGAGAGGAAGTAGTAAAGGATGGGGAGAGATGTAGATCTTGGGCAGAGCGTACACTGCGTGTAGGAGAGTACTTGGAAATTAGAACAAAGATGTAGAAAGGAGCGGTCTTATGTATAACCTTTTAAGTGAGTACACGTGTCTTGAATTTCACTCTGTTGAGTATGGGTAGCCATTGCCGATGTATTGACTTGCATGATGGTTCAGCAGAGGAGGAGCGGTTCGTGACGCCAATGAGCCTTGCCTTTAGAATGCACTTGGGAGGAGACAGTCGGGGGGAGACCAATTAGAATCAGTTAACTAGAACTTGGAAGCAGGTTACACTAGTCCATTTGGGATAAAATGATTGCTTGAGTTAGAATTTGGGTGGATTGTACTATGAGGCAGGGACATAAGCCCTTATAGGCACAAATCCCCAAAGCTCCATTAAGTGTGGGGCTCATATTGCCATTTTATCAAAATCAGTAACAGACGTTATGTTCCCTGAGGTTTCCGCAAATCCACAAAGCTAATTACATGCAAAAATAACACCCGTTATAAGCTTAATGCCATTTTAAGGCCATGCTTATAGTGGTGGCGTGCGTGCGCATGACGCCACACACCACTGGAACAAATGTATGCATAGCAAGGAAGGCGCACACAGTGCGTGCAAATGCCGCGTCAAGGCGGTCGTTTTTTAAACAGATTTGCCAAATTGACGAACCGCTCCCATGACGTCATGGCCACGCCTCCACCACACCTCCCGATGCCTCCAGCTGGCAGTGCAGGTTTCGCTGCCAGCTCTACTATAAACGAGGCCTAAGTTAGCACTGCCTTGGAGAGAGAAAGTCTTATTTTACTAGAGTACAAAGGGCTTTATGTCCCTTCATACCCACCTTCAAGCAACACGTGCAGACACTTCAGAGACACCTGTACACAAAACGGGGCGCACCTGAAATACCTGGGACGTACGCATTCTCTTTACGGGCGAAAAAATGACTTAACTATACGTTATTGTCCTTTGAAAATACACCGTCACGCTTAACGTCACGTTTTATTAACATTACGCTAAGTGACCTAGGGGCGCTTCGTGGATGTGAGCCTTAATCTTTTATAACTGTAACCCCCTCTCCCCGGGTCAATTGCAGATCGGGCCCCCTAAGGTGTTTTGGGATCTGGCTACATGTCTTTGTGGCAACAGGAGGGCCTGAGTCTCCCGCGATGACATGGGGGATAACAGGAACAGGTTTCTGGGGTGGATGCCTTCGTTCTCATTCAGTGGTGCAGCGCCTCCATCTTTAGTAAGCCCCAGGAATGCGGGGTGGAATCCTTACCAGAGAGTTCCCACACAGGGATGAGAGATTCCAGTCTCACCCACGCTTCTATTTAAAAGCAGCAGTCTTTATTCACAGCAGCAGCCCGCAGCAGACAGGTACAAGGATGTCCAATCCATTCTGACTGTTCCCCTTTTGGATGGTCCTTTCCTGCCACCACTCTGGATCAAGGGCATCCAGAGTGGGGCTAACTCTTCCCTCACCCCCTAAGCAGGGTGAGAGGTATTGGTCCACCTCACTAACTATTGTTCTAGCAGCTCTACTCAGAAGCTGCTCACTCCTCTCCTCCCTAACACTAACTACTCAAACAGAACCACTAAATAGGAAGTGACACTGCCTTATGTAACCTCCAGTAGGCACCGCCCCTGCATCTCTTGCTTAGACACAGGGTCACATGACCTACCTTCACTTACACAACACAGTGTCATAATTGGTGAAAACCCATGTCAACTCCTGGCAATCTGCCCTTAGCAGAGTTTACACACAGGAGGAGGATAGAACTATAGCCCCATTTCTTACCAGGGCTACATAACTAATTTACAATACACTGTCAATCAATGTACAAAATCAAGGTTTTAAAATTAATAGAAGCTTTATTCTTCATGAGTGGGAGCAAACTCAGATCTACAAATAGAATAGTAATTCACATCATTACTATTCTATTTGGAGATAAGAACTGGTTTCATCTCTAACTCCCAATGCACTGTGAACGTAGCATTTCACATTATGCTATTCAGTGTGACATATGCATAGATATTGAGCTATAAGGCTCAGCTCACACAAAAATAAATGCTTTTCACTGTTTCCAGTTGTTGCAGGTTTCTTATTTGAGTGCCATGCATAGTACAGCATTGTACTCTGTTTTATTCTCAGAACTCTATAACATAAATTAACATTAATGTATAATATTATACATAAATAAAATTATTATTATTATTATTATTATTATTATTATTATTATTGTTATTATTATTATTATTATTATTATTATTAACAGCATTCTGTTTGAAATGTAACACTTAAATTACCAAAGTGCTATGTATATATGCTTAATGATTATTGATTATTAATAACCACATTTATGAAGTTAATGTTTTTACTTTTGGAAGGAATATATACAGTATTTACATTCATACTCAGATGAAAATTGATTTAAAACTCTGAGCAGGACAATATAGTTATTACAAAAATACATGATTGTTTTGAAGTGTTCCTCTCAATAACCATAATTCAATAACACTAATTGAACATATATGCAGGAATTTACAAAAACACATCACCATTCCATATTCAGCATTCATGGGATTATATTTCATGGATTGTTATTAATATCACCTCTTGAATGTCATTCATGTTACTCACGAACAGACGATCTTGAGTCCAAAAGCATAAAACAGCTATTCTTGAGTGGGCGGCTGTAATCTCCTTAACCCAAGCTTGGATGTATAAATGCTTTAGGGCTATGTTTTGAAATGGAAGGCAATAAATGACACGCAATAGGGGGTATTTATCAGAACTAGTTCAAACTGCATATATATATAAAGATGAGAAGACATAAAAGTGAAAGCAGTGTGGTTGCTTTTTTTTTTTTTTTTATTATTACCGAAATGAGTATTTTATTTATGTACATATGATTTATTTTTACATCAGTTTCAAACAGTTTTCCAAATAGGGGACCTTGATAAATAACCTTCACAGAATACTAAGAATCTCAATTCAAATCAAATGTGTGGTTCAAACAATGCTCTGTGCTTGAAAGAGTTTGGGCGACCCATGCCAAACGGGACCAGTCGTACTCTCTTGTTTGGTGTTTTAGAAATTAGGTTGGCTTTAATTTGCAATAATGAGTTAGCAGTTTACCAGGCCTTTTGTTGCAATTACTACACCAAAGATAACAGAATTCTTAAATCCGGGTGCCAACGGTTTGGAGACTGGCTTTATAACCGGTCGTGCTTGCCATTGGGTTGGTAAATTGTTTAAAGAGTTTGATTCGTGCTTTTATCTTGAGGAACGGCCGTGTTTCCCAAAGTTGATCAAAGCACAATTTATAAATGACAAAACGTAATCTACCCCTATGTAGGCAGTAACGTTTTAGCAAGATAAATTATTATCTTAATAACTGCAAAGTGCAAAGGTGAAAGATGAAAATATAAAATGATATGCAGGCAGTATACTAATGTTCTCCTGTTGTATTAAATTGAAGAGCTGGTACATAATTGCAATACAAACCATCACTTTGGGTCATAAATTCATGTGCAAGTAAAAATGTCATGAATAGCAGTGAATAGAAAGTATCAACATGGTAAATATTATTCTAAGGCAGGTAAAGCCTGTTACTGCCTTCTTAGTCTTAATGCATCCTTATCCCTAAAAAGTATTGTAGCTAAATTATTATTTGTTTTCCTGTTAGAAGGACATGTATATCAAATATTAATGAACACTATTGTAGCGCAAACAGATACAGAAGGCATTGCGGTTCCTGATCCTGAGAGATTATTATCTAGAGCAGGAGTCTGCAAACTGGGGGGCGTGAGAATTTTTTGTGTGTGCACGGCGGTCACTTCTCTCCGACGGCTTCCGGGCGACGAGTCTCCATGGCAATGTGATGTCACATGACCCCGCTGCGTCATTTGACGCCGGAAACCAGGTAGGGGGGGGCGCAAGCATTGGGGGCGGAGCAGGCAGAGGGGGTCAGGGCCAAAAAGGTTTTGCACCCCTCATCTAGAG
This sequence comes from Ascaphus truei, assembly GCF_040206685.1. Lineage (NCBI taxonomy): Eukaryota > Metazoa > Chordata > Amphibia > Anura > Ascaphidae > Ascaphus > Ascaphus truei. The sequence continues at coordinate 39,250,644 of NC_134498.1, forward strand.
GGAATGAGGGACAATGTTGAAACAAAAAGGTAAAGTGGCTGCTCATTGTGGGATGGAGTATTCCTTTAATAACATATTAAATAAAGTCCACATAGTCAAACAATTATAGTGTACAATAATCCCCTTTAGTATGTACAGTTTGTAAAATCCACCCACAATTAAAAAATCTCCATGTTAACCGGATGTCAGCGTCTTCATTTTCCTTCACATCGGTTACATTGATAAGCAAGAGAATGATTTTGGAAATAATCATATCCAGTCTACGTTACACCAGTAGAAACTGGTTTGCTGACAAAGTTGGCCAATCGGTGGAACACCAAACTCATTGAATATGAGATCAGATGGCACAACAGAACAAATCCCTCCAAAGATGCTCTTATTGGTCTCTCAAGGGAGCCCCTGACATGATGCACGTGGGTAATAGAATCTGCCCTATTTCTCACAGAGATAATTCAATATAAAATATAACCTACAGGCAGCACTCAAAAAATATAATGAATCACTCAACAAGATACATTTAAAAAATAATCTCTTATTCAGTCAAGTCAATATAGAGAACCACAGCAATATTCATATACAATTATTATTTGAATTGTAAATGAATATTGCTGCGATCCTCTATTTTGACTGAATAAGAGATTAATTTTGCATTTATCTTCTTGAGTGATTCATTCTCTTTTGAGTGCTGCCTGTGGGTTATATTTTATATTGAGCAAACGCATTGGTTTTACCCAATAGGAAAATACTAGCGGTATTAACAAGAAATGCACAGAAACCAGATTATAATCAAGTTCATTCCTCTGCATCTCTCTGCTGTCCAACTATCGTCTCCTGACATAATATATTGTTCTGCCTGTCAGAGGAACCATTTTGGAACAATAGGAGGGAATGCTTGAATGAATAGCAATTTTAACATGAAGTTTTAATTGTTAGAGTTTCTAACAATTTTGCATCCTGAGTGTAGAAGTATATATATATATATATATATATATATATATATATATATATATATATATATATATATATATATATATATATATATACATATACATACATACACACTGAAAAAAAGGCAGAGACACGTATGGTGCACAGAAAAGGGAGTCTAGTTATAGTCTGTGTGGATTCCTAGGGATACAATATACCAGCACAGCACAAAGGATTATTACATAAAATTAATTTATTGGGTCCAAAATGCACACATATGCACGATGTTTCGGTCCCCCTGCGCATATGTGTGCATTTTGGACCCAATAAACCATTTTTATGTGATTATCTTTCGTGCTGTGCCAGTACAGTATATTAAATCTCCAGGGATCCTCACAGACATATAGTATATATATATTAGTTCTTTAGTTACATGTATCTGTCCATTATTTTGGTTGAAAGTCAATTACATCAATGCATAGGAAACCTGGATCTTTCGATACATTAAATGACATTACCAAAGTGACAATGTGCATAACTTCAATATGTTTAAGAAAAAAAAAAAATAGAAAAACAATAACCAATGATTTTTTGCATTGATTTTTTTGCATTGATTTTTTACAATGATTTTTTACAATGATTTTTTTTAACAATAACAAGTAGAACTTTTTTGGTGGAAGGGTATGAGGGGGCGAGGTTGCCTTTATCCTGCAGAAGTATTTTAAAATTCTGTTGCACAATAAGCCATTGCCTACCAAGCTACAAAACAAAATCCATTACACACTGAACTTTCTGTAGTTTGAAAAGGTTAATAAAGTGATGTTTAGGGCGCCGAGTTTCTAAATATTTTATACCTAGAAAGGGCAGTTTTATTTGTTTGTGCTATGTCGAACGCCATTCTACATTCTGTTCTGACTTTTACTTCACCCTTTGAATAAACAGAATAGTAAACCATGCAGCTTGTGTCTTTCCATCACCGAAATGGATACGAATAATAAATGGTTTGATTAGTTCCCATTGGGGGTTATTTACTGCAGCCCTTACTGCCTTATAACAAGTATTCTATATTGTGTGAAAGCTAGTACACTTTCTTGAATAAGTTCCATATATTGTTGGCAATGGGCAGTGAAACTAGTGATATCAGAAATGTTGATATCTGAATATTGCACATAAATTGGCATCTGCTGGTTATACAGTAGCAGCAAAATACAACAAAAATATACATTAAAACAGTTTAAATGTTTATTGTCATATTCTGACATTTTCAATGCAAATAAACAGCTTTAAAAGTAAAGTATGACCTGTAGACAACAACAGTGTTTTTCAACAGGGGTTCCTTCCTATTAATCATTGGATTCCTGGGTATCTCTAAAAGGTTCCCTGCAAATTTCAGGTCATTTGAAAATGGTACCAAATACAGAAGAATTGACAAAGCATCTGATCTCAGACGCGCTAATAGAGAGGGTTGGGGTTCCTTACAATGCATCTTATCTCAGACGTGCTATTAGAGAGGTTTGGAGTTCCTTATAATGCATCTGATCTCAGACACGCTTTTAGAGAGGTTTGGGGTTCCATACAGTGCATCTGATCTGAGGCACGCTATTAGAGAGGGGTTGGGTTCCTTACAATGCATCTTATATCAGACATACAATTAGAGAAGTCCCATTTTGTAATCGTTTGCCGTCTGCGCAATGCAAAATTGGCTCGCTTGCCACCCGCGCATGCGCGATTCCCGACCCGCAAGCGCCGGTTACGCATGCGTACAAGCAGGTGGCAAGGGCTTATCACGCATGCGCGAGCAGCACTTGCCAGTCGCTTGTGCGCATGCGCGATGGATGCTTGCCAAATATGGAAGCATATGGTCTCCCTAATCTTGCAGTATAGATGCAGGTTCGTAGCACCTCAAGATGAATTATAATAGACAGGGTGAGTGAAGTTCATTCTATTTTTTTTAATAACATGTATAGCAATCAAAAGAAAAAAAAATGAACTCTAGTGGTCAACATCTTGCCAAAGGTCCCCGACAGGAACGAAACATCGATCCATGTCCCTTCACCTTTTAAATACAAGTTAAACAAGACCACTGGAGTGTTGTTTTTTTCTTTTTAATGCCGTACTGGTTATACCCACGTACCAGCTTCACGTTACATAGCCTGCAACTTTTTAACCCAGGCTGTGCTGGAAATCTGTGTAATAAGGCAGCATAAGCTTATAGGGCACCATGTAAAAAAAGATGAGAAGTAAAGAGTGACTCACTTTGCTCATTAGCATGGCATTACCCAGAATCCCTGTTTGGCATGGAAGCATTGTTTGCAAGAGATAATGAGGAAATACAGGGTTGCAGACCTGTCTGATACATGCAAATCCACCACCAGTGGTATTTCTATTTGCTGCTTTAATATTAGAAAATTAAAGTCATGTTTTTTCAAGAATTTGGTTCCAGTCCCCTAAAAGTGAAGAGGTTAAACACCAACTATTTGCATTTTATTTGGAATCGTTCTTTTGCCGATATACGCCTCATTTACAGCAGTAAAGAGTCAGTACGAAGGACTTTGGAGTATCCGTTTGTTAAATGAGTAAACGTATAGTATCCCAAGGGCTCGGGATTATGAACATGATAGTTAATGTATAAAAATATATAAACAAACTTTAATTGAAAATATGTAGTTGCTCAACAGCACTAAAGTGAAGAAAATGCCTTTTATGTGGGTTTTATGTGGAGACTGCAATTCTACTGCATGCACATTCATCTTCATTTTTTGTTAATTGTATGTCAAAGGATTAATTTGCATATTGCAATAAATGACATTTGCCACAAGCAAAGTGATTATTTCAAATGCCACGTCTACTTGCTATTTCAATGACAACCATCTAAGTGACAAGTTGTAAATGTTGACATAGAATTAAATATTTCTTCCTCTGCTATTTGGATAGTATAGTCTTTATTGCAATTTATTATCACATTAATAACAGTTAATTTAGCCTTAAGGAGACAATTCAAGCGGGTGTTTTTGTTGACAATTTTTTGTCATATTTAACATAGGATTTGAAGCGAGGTGTCTTCAGAGCTTAACCCCATTAATTTTAGCTCTGGGGACCCCTTGCTTCCGTAGATACATACCTCCGTAGGGGATGCCGGTAGCCGCCCCGCCTGACTAGCCAGCTGGGTTGATGTAATTGCAGAGTTTCAAACCTCCCACAACCCTGCGAGCCAATAGGAAGCCGTGATGTCATCAGGTTCAGCTTCCTATTGGCCCACATGATGCGGGAGCTTTAAACTTTGCTGAGATACCGGTGCCCCCTACAGAGGTCTGTATCTCGGGAAACAGAGAGCTCAAATGAATGCTCCGGAGACGCCCTGCTTCAATCCTATGTTAAAAAATAATAGAATAAAAAACGGCATGGGTATTCTATGTTCATATTGGTGGAGTTTACTCATTATGAAACATTGCAGTATTTGTTGCAACTCAAGGCCTTCCTATAGTAAGAGCACAATATGTAACCTATGGACTATATATGCCCTTTGCTTGGCTTTGTTATGTAATGTTTAGGTACAGTAGTTATTGCTTCCCCCTTCAATGTGCAAAGGATCCAGCATTCGCACAGTGCATTCTTTTCCAACATAAACCGAAGGCTGCATATAGAAGGACAATTCATCAACAGAAATAATACTTTGTGAAGAATTGTGTAGAAATATACACAAATGAATGTTAATAATTCAAAGAAGCAGGTGTTCTGTTCCTTGAAGGCAAGTGATCAAATAATATCTTGTAGTGATATTTACTAACATTCACTTCAGAAAAAGGCCAGTGTTGTGCTTGTCAGTAATAATAAGGATATGGCATGTTATGTGCTTGCTGTTCTTGTTAAACCAAGAGTAAGATGAAAGCAACTCAGGATGGAATGAGGGAGGTGGTAGCACGAACAAATACAATTTGCCCTTTCTAAGTATAAAATATTTAAGCACACTCTGACCCTTAACCTCAATTTTATTACCCTTTCCAAACTCCATGGAATTCAGGCCAACATGTATTTCTTGAAACCTTCCTGTCGGCAGATGAATTTCTGTTTTTTTTTTATAAAAAGTCACAATTTTCAAAATAAAACTCAAATTCATCATACTAGTTCTTTGGTATCACTGCATCCATGTCATTTGTTTATTTCAATAGGAAAACCAAATGCCGCCAATTGGGAGGGGACAGCAGGGATTGCTGTTCCAGGTCTGGGGAGTCAAGGTGAATGGGGCCCCCGCTTCCAGCAACCCCCCTTTTTCCTAGCCCCATATCTTCTCCCCCCTCCACACTCTTTCCCAGGCTCATACCTTCTCCCCAGACACAGACCTTCTCCCCAGACCCATACCATCTCCCCAGACCCATACCTTCTCCCCAGACCCATACCTTCTCCCCAGACCCATACCTTCTCCCCAGACCCATACCTTCTCCCCAGGGCCATACCTTCTCCCCAGGGCCATACCTTCTCCCCAGGGCCATACCTTAACCACCAATCTTTGCCAGGCCCACCCCCCCCTCTTTCCCAGGCCATATCTTCTGCCTCGACCCCCATCTTTCCCGGGCCTGTTTCTTCTTCTGCCCCGCCCCCTCTTTTCCAGGCTCATTCCTCGCCCCCCCACCTCTTTCCCAGGCCTATAACTTCTTCCTCCCCCCTCTTTCAGAAGACCATGCTTTCTTTCATTCCCCCACCCCCCTATTTCCCAGGCCCATACTGAACGTTCTTCTTCCCCCTTCCACTTTCCATAGTCCATACCAACCTCCCCCTCCCTGTTCCCAGGTTCATATTTCCTCCCCCCTTTCCCAGGCCCATACTTTGCTCCCGAGGCCCATAACTACAGATGTAAGGAGTAACCTATCCTCCTAAAATACACTGTGGAGTAGGGGCTCCTTACATTTGTCCTGGACCTAAAGATTTTTGTTGGTGGCCCTGGGAATATCCCAAATCTTTTCCTTTATTCAAAAATATAATCTCTGTAGTAGTTAGTTAGTTTCTTAGTTATAAAGTATATATCAGTTCCTCTCAACATCCATTGCAACCAGATATCCCTCTTACATACACTTTATATTGTATTGTGTTTCTGTATTTCTGCTATACCCAATGAAAGACCCTTAGAGTAGGGGTGCACAAACCTGCTGAGCTGCACCCCCCAGCCTGGCAGCTGCAGAGTTCGCGCCCCCTCTCCAAGGAGCCGGCGTCAAACGACACCGTAGTTCATGTGACGTCATGTGACGTGCGTTGCCATGGCAACGCGTCATGTCATATGACCCCGCTGCGTCATTTGATGCTACGTTGCCATGGCGACGCATCATTGAAGAGCCGGCAGAGAGCAGGTAAGGGAGTTACAGAGGCCTCACACCGCCCCCGGCATTTAATTTAAATACCTTGGGGAAGGGCATGGGGCCTCTGTAACTGCTACACCCCCCCCCAGAGATTCTTGCGCCCCCCAGTTTGTGCAACCCTGCCTTAGAGGTTTGAAAGCTTGTAACATATGAAGAAAGCACCTGCACGGCCCCCACCCTTCTTTGCTTAACTATAAAGACTTCAACACATTCTATTTGTCATATTATCCCTTCGAAAAATAGATGCATTATTTGACGTGTCTTAAAGAAAGCTAGTTTAATGTACAACAAAACATTCATCTCCTTTAGGCTTTTTACACACAAAGATATCCATATAATTGTACGTTCAAATTTTGCTAGGTTGCTGTGAATTAATTCAGTTAAGTGCCTTATTTGGTAAGAGTAGTATATTGACTAATAAACTGTCCCAGGGATATGACTTTTACTCTGATGATTATATAGAGGATCATGGCATTTCTCTTATTGGATTCTTGATCAGATGTGTTGCATGTATTATTGATGTCCATTTCTCATTGCATTTTTTTGCATTTGTATTAATTTGTTCAGATGACTGATAGTCTTCATTGGTCCTTCAGACCGAGAGCTTATGCAGTTAGGTCCAGTGTTATAAGAAAGTGATTTGAAGTATTTCAATTTCAATGTTGAGCAGAAATCAAAGAAGCCCAGTTATTATATTGTGCACTTACAACCTAATAAAGCAAGCACATTTTTCATGCGAGATTGCCACAAATGTGTGAAACAGTCACAAAGGCAAATTTGCTACATTGAGCTATTCATTTTAAAGGCAAATAAAGTTATGCATCCTTACTCATCCCGAAGTCATTTACCATTGTAATATCACAGGTTCTGCAGATATTCAGGGTAGCCTACAGTTGTGCTTGAATGCCAGAACCACATTCATTTGAAACACAAATGGCTGAAAGTTTCAATGCAAGATGAAATAATGCTTCGGGATATTCAGCTAAAAATGATTGAAAACACGACTGACTCAATGTTCACATCCATACAGTTTTTCAAAAAATGTATTATAAAATGAACATTATTTTTTTGATTTTGCACTCGGCAAATGGGATTACAGTACATGGAATATTTACACGAAGAACATTTCCTCAAAGCATCTCCAGTCCATAGAAATGTTGGCATACCTCAAGTAGAAAACATGTTTAAAGTATAATTCTAGGGACATCTTTAAAATGGAGCTCCATTGTGATATGGACAGGAACAAGAGAACAAAGAGTTAAGAATTGGCTGATAGGCTGGTTGTTTTAGTAAATCACCAGATTACCAAATGTATTCCATTTCCAGGAAGAAATCACCATTATTGGTCAGGAAGGAATTTCATTTCCCCCCTTATGAGACATCATTGGATGATGTTTCACTGGTTTTTTTTGGCTGCTTTCCTCAATCAAAATACTATACTATATTTATATGTATGTATATATATATATATATATATATATATATATATATATATATATATATATATATATCTATATATCTATATATATATATATATATCTATATCTATATATATATATATAGATATAGATATATATATATATATATATATATCTATATATCTATATATATATATATATATATATATATATATATATATATATATATACAATAAATACAAATATATAGGATACATATTTGTCATCTAAGCATTGTCATTTAGCATAGGTTGAATTTGATGGACATATGTCTTTTTTCAACCTCATCAACTATGTAATACAGTATATATTTTAGTTCCTTTAGTTATATTGTACCTTCCCAGCACTGAGGGAGAGTTGAAAGTCAATTACATCAATGCATATGATACCTGGATCTTTCTGTACTATAAATGACGTTACTAAAGTAACAATTCTCTGTAAGAGGAGATCTTGACCCATTGGATAGAGTGTGTATCATTACTGCAAATGCCCTATGTCTATGATTGATGTCCTTCTATGATAAATGATTATAAGAAATGATGATAGGGATTTGCTAAACTATGGTACAGCTTATAGACCATGAATTGAATGGCCGTTAAAGGGGCCGTTCTCTCTGCACATGTATTTTATTTGTATAATATGTATTCACAATATTATACATTGGGAGGTCAGTTTTCAGCTCTCTAGTTCTTCCTCTGTTCACTGATTTTTTAAACTGTGTATTTTCTTCCTATCAAAATAGCCCCAAATCTAAATTAATATGACTGTTAAACTGCTTTCACTTAGGCCCAGATAAACAGAAAAGGACAAGGAGCGGCTCAGTAAGTAAAGGCACTTCCACTGGGGAACCTGGTTCAGTTTCCTTTGTCAGCTGCTTGTGACCTTGGGCAAGTCCCTTTATCTCCCTGTGCTCCAGGCTCCGAAATTATAGCGTGTAAGCTCATTTGGACAGGGACAGTGTCTGTAAAAATCCTGTGCTGTGTACCGCGCGCTGTATTGTAATTGTGACGCGCTTTGTGTCTCATTGGAACTCAAGCACTATATGAAATAAAATTATTATTATAATTATTACAGAGGTCCGTTAACTCAGAGCTATTATCAAAAGCAGTAATGGCGCTGTTATTTTCCCCCGAGGTTAATGTATATCTACCAAACTAATTACATGATAAAACAGGTCTTGTATATGTTATTAGCGTTGAATTAGTGCCATGTTATGTTAGCCCAACCTAAGGATGGCATTACTCCCATCCAACCCGCGGTTCCATCTCCTCAAACTCATATTTCAGGGTTTGTACGTGATTAACGCCAAGTTTAGCTATTACTTTACTAACAACTCATTAAATCCCTGTATTAATATTAAAGGACTGTATGCGTTGCTAGAGGGAATGCCTCTTTTGCTTATCATTCGCACTGACGTCCATTATAGTTACCGCGATGGCCTTTCGGTCCAAAAATAGGACAACACTACGCTATTGAGCTTTGACGATGCATGATAATGCTGAACGAGGTGTTTACTGAGGTTAGCTCCTCGTTAAGTCAGTAACGATCCTCTGTGGATCTGTGCCTTAGTGCAGGGGTGCCCAAACTTGGGGGCGCAGCAGTTGCAGAGGACCCGCGCTTTCCCCCAAGGCATTTAAATTAAACGCCAGGGGAATCTCGTGAGGCCTCTGTAACTTCACTTGCCTTGTCTCCGGCAACAAGTAACCATGGCAACGCGGCATCAAATGACACCGCGGGGGTCACATGACATCTCTTTGCCATGGCATCATTTGACGCCGGACACATGGTAGGGAGTGGGGCGTGAGCTGGGGGGTAGGAAATGCAAATAAGCATGACAAAAATTATTATCCCAATATTACTCATTCACATGCTCTTCACTAAAGTCTGCTACCTGGACATACCCGATACTGCCATTAAATATCACATATTTCCATCACCTACCCCAGGCTGGAGTTGTCTATGTATATAATGGCCACTATATACATGGGCAAGATAACACTAGGCAACTGAGAATAGGTGATAATAATACATTAAATATACACACAAAAATTAATTTAAAAAATATTAACCCCTTCGTAGCCCAGGTGGCTGGCAAGGTAGGGAAAACAACTCTAACATCCCTATCAATAACTAACTTAACCATCCCATAGGGGCCTTTTGAAGCATAGTATCTTGATGGGTTGAACGATCATATCGAAAGCAACACATTAAAAATTAAATGCATCAATGCATCAACAAAACGAAACAATAATATTAAACTAAGCTTTAATCGCTCCAGTACAATGTGGCCCTACTAGACCCTTCCAAAGAGGAGCCAGTGGATCACAATGATGCCGACGGGGTCAAAAGTAAATAAAAATTCCAACATATCCCACAGTCCATCTTCAGGGTCTCCACAAGCCCCCTGGAACCTATCCACAATAAAAGGCAAATCTTCTGTTTCATAATTGCCCCTAAAATCCACCCCTTTCATCTTGTTACTGCCCATTTGACATGCGAGAGGGTGGGACCTACTATATATAAAAAAAAACACAACAACAAAACACACCCACTTTCACTCTCAACAGTTTGAAGCCGGAACCTGAGGAAGCCACAACACCCATGATAACAGAAGGAAATAACATTGATGATAGAGGATCCATTTTTGCAATTAACACTGAGGAGGGCTCATGATGGAACGAGGATTGACATGGATTGAAGAGGGTCATCAAGACCATGGAATAGGCCTCATTGGAGGCTAAAGATTTGTTATTTTTTTTTTGGAGCCACTTTGGCTACTAAAGGGTTAATATTTGACCGTTTCATTTACAGTACCTTCTTAATTCTCACTGTGTTTATTTTGTGTTTGGGTGGAGGGTTTGCTTTTACTACTTTGGTGCAGGAGGTGCACCCAAGACATTCCTTTGTAATCCTATATGTTTTTTTAAATTTTTTTAATAAATCAGTTCTGTAGTATTGGATCACGGGTGTGCAAATGTTTTACGTTGCGCCCCCTGCCTGCCCTCATTCCTGTTCTCCAGCATCTCCTCATCTCTGCGACGTCGCAGCATCATGTGACGTCACAACGCCACATTGGAATGTTAACACATAATTATTTGACGTTGTGTTGTCATGGCGACGTGCCGTCACTATGAGAAGATGCAGGAGAAGAAGCCGGATAGAAGGTAAGAGAAGTACAGATGCCACACGCTGTCCGCCTGCAATCAGTTTAATTATTGTGGGGATGATCTTGGGAGGCTCAGTTTTGCACCCACCTTAGAAAATGTCACGCACCCCCCCCCCTCACTTTGTATTTGATATTACTGGCTGCATTTGTTTTTTTTCCCAACTCCTAATGCCTTTTTTTGATAATGATTTTTTTTCAGTGTACTGATCATTTGGTTGCTATAGCAACTTTCTAGAATGTCACATCCACTTCCTCTTTTGTACCAGTTTCTCTCACACACACACCTTTTGGAGCTCGGTCCTTTGGCAACAAAGTATCACAAACAGATCTGTTGCAGTATTTCCAGCAGCACACTATTGCCGGGCTGAATGCTGTAACACTTGTGTCACACTTAGTAATATAATGTTACATTGCAGCTGCAGCATTTCACAGACTCCAGCAGAGTCAGAATCGGCCATTTCGATAGCCCCAAGAGAATATATTGGCCGATTGATCACTGGAGAATTTATCGATCAGTACCGTAAGTCATTATTTCTCATTAAAGCATTTTTAATGCTGCATGTAGTAAAAGAAAAAAAAAAGGTGGGTGCAGCATAGCTGGTTTAAAGTTCTATTTCAGGGTCTAGATTTGAGTAAATCTAAGACATTTACCATCACGTTTTTGGCAGAAAATGCAAAGTTATGACACAATAACCTGACGTTCAGCTTATGCTACTGAGATGTAGAACGGCTGTTCTTTTTGCATATAATGTAGGTTTGAGGTTACGTGTTAATCGCTGGGAATATAACGTCTGTTCCCATTTTAGGTATCAGCACATTTTGAGATTTATCGGAGATCAGTGAATCTCGCCCAGGGGTGGGAAACTCTGGCCCTCAAAGGCCACCAACAGGTGAGGATTTAAGGATCTCCCTGCTTCAGCACAGGCAGTCTTTTGGCCATGATCAAAGCACGGACACTGCTCCGCTGCATCGCAAGCTGCCCCGGGAAAAGTCGCTGATTGTACTGGTTAGTGGGCACGTTCACAACAGGCGCGTTCACATTCAGAGCGTCGGCCGGGACATTTAAAGATGGCGGCAGTGGCAAAGAAATGCGAAGGAGAAGAAGCAACATGTCCAGCGGTGAGTTTTCCAGGCTGTGACTTCGGATGTGACAGAGCGCCAACGGCAATTTGGTCGTGGCCAAAAGTCTTAGACCGCTCAATCAGTGGCTCAGTCTTCCACTGAGCCACTGAATGAGCCTCATGTGCTGAAGCAGGGATATCCTTCAAACCTGACCCGTTGGTGGCCCTTGAGGACTGGAGTTGGCCACTTCTGATCTAGCCACATGTCTTGCAATTTAGTCTTAAACCGAAGAGGTTAAATTAATGTTATATTAAAATGCTGGAAATCGAGGTAGTAAAATAAGGTTTTCACTGTTGTTCTTGCCATCGCATACAGTTTAATTAATTTGTCAGTACAGACCATTCTTGAGAAGAGAAGGATTTATAATGTTTCTATTTTGGTGTATGTAATTACTACTTACTCATATGTATTTTGCTTTCAATCTTCCTCCAGGTAGAAAATTATAATGCTGATGCTTTAGTTGCAAACAATCAGGAACTAATAATGGTGCCAGGGGAAAGGCGTATGGCAGAGAACATAAAAATGAAATTACATACAAAAACCAAAACGTTCTCCTTAGGTTTAGCTTTTTTAGTGGTTTTGTCACTTTTGTTTACTCACCATAACTTATTTCATGTGTGTTTGAAACATATCATAGCTTCACATTGCAAAGCCAGTATAACTAACCTCACACTGATGAGACCCAAACGATCGTAACGACTGTCTGTGAGTAGGTTTACTGTCTCTGCACTTCTTTAACCCAGGCTGTGCTGAAAGCTGTGTAATGTGGCAGGTATAAGCTTATAGGACTCCTTGTTAAAAATGGATTTGAACTAATAGGTAACACAGCGAGTGCTCATTGGCATATTATTACCCAGAATCGCTAGCTGCAGTGGAAGCATTGTTTGCTAGGAGGTAGTAATGAAAGGCAGGGTTGCAGACCTGCCTGAAACATATTAATGTGCTCACATATAATATTTTTATTTGCTGTTTTTGGTAATCAAACTCTTGGCGTTATTTCCATCAGTATATTTAAACTATTTCTCAACATATGATGGGGTGCGGATTGTAAGTTTCTCTCTGTTTAGCATTTATCACGATCTCTCTGCGTTGACATATATTCCTGATGCTGGCCAAACCAAACCTGAACATTGACAACATCCCTTAAGAATTTAAGGGATAAATAAATCTAAAACCAAGCTATTCCTCAACAGTCCCCACAACATGCTTACCCTGAGAACTACAGCAATCTCGAAGTGTCAGTCAATACAGAGATTCTACAAATTCATCCAGTGATCAGAAGAGTGTAAAGAGAGGCTAAGCATTTATATTCATTGCATTACCCCAGAATTCAAATTCAAACACACAGTGCTCCCGAGACCAGTATTTCTAATCTTCTTTCATTTCTGAATATCTGCGCTGTAAAGAAAAAGTCACATGAATGTATTCATTGATTAAAAATATTTCTTAATTTTCTTTCTTTCCTTTTTTTTTTTTTTTTTTTACAATTGCCATTTTCTGTGTTATTTGCATTTATATGATATAATTAAAACCTTTGGCAATCACTATTATTTCAGTCCTGAATTTGTAATGGTTCACCTGACCAGAATTTCAGCATGTCCAAAATGTGTTTTCCCTTCCCAGAAGAGAATATTCTAGGATTTTCTGCAGTTAATGTTATTTCCTTTGGAGTCCTTATTTTTCCAGCATCTTCATTATTTCTCCTTACTGTTGAGATGATGAAGTGCCTGAATTACAGTACAGTGATATTCTACTGCTGCATACAAAAGAATTCACTGTGATGTTGGCAACAAGTTCCCATTAGTGCATATAACTATTGGAGAAGGTGTGCCATGGTGGAGTCACACAACATTAAAAAAGCAATACAATATGAACTGATTTAAAGGTAATGCACCCATGTGTGACGGTGCTCATCTCAGACCAGGAAGCCTACTCACAGGGCTTAGGCCTGATATGGAGACTGATCACAGGCCTTAGGACTGAGTCCTGATAAGGATGTCGGGGTCACCGGCAGAGATCAAGGCAGGTGGCAAGGCCTCGTAGTTGGGGGTCACAAGCAGAGATCAAGGCAAGTGCAGAGAAACCGGTACCACCATGGACTTCAGAGAACAGACAAGTTGCTTGGGCACTGGTTTGGTGCAAATGGCTGCTATTAAAAGGCAGAGGCCAGGTGTAGCCAATTTCCATTCTCCATCTTGATTCAGGGCGAGTTGAGGCCACTTCCTGGACTTGGCCATCTTGGTTGAGGCAAAGTGACCTCGGATCTCGGCCATCTTGTTAGAGGTGAAACAACCTCAGTTCTCAGCCATCATAGTTGAGGCAATGTTAGGATCACAAGGATACCCCAGTGTCGACAGGGAACTGCAGCAATGGCTGGACCTTACACCAGGTTCCTTTTGCTCTTGACACCATTCCTTCTACCCAGGGCCACCAACAGAAATCAATGGTCCCAGGACAAATGTAAGAGACAGGATCCCTCCCGAGTGCACTGTGTGTGGGTGGGGGGAGAGCATGTATAGACTAGGGAAGGGGGGAGGGGTATGGGCCTGAGGAAAGGGGCAGGGGAAGGTATGGGCCTGGTGCTTGGGATAAAGAATCTAAGATTTATTTTACCTCCTCATGTCTTGCCCTTTACTCTAGTTTCCCTCTTCCATTATGTATCTTGTCTTTACTTGCAGATTCTTCCTCCAGTTGAATGGCTCTTGTTTGTCTTTAATACAGGGATTCCCAGGTTCATTCCTCGGGTTGGGACTCAGGAGCCACCAACAGGTCAGGTATTTAATATTTATCTTAATAAGTTAATTAACCATTTAACCTAACACTAATTATCACTGTGATTACTTAGTTATGTGTTGCCCTGAAAATCTAACCTTTTGGTAGTTTTTGAAGATTGAACGTGGAATATTATTTGTAGTCTGTAATTTATTAACATGTATTGACCTCAAAATAAGGTGGGACAACAGAAGTACTTAACCAGGTCTCGGACAGGAACATACTTTATTTATGGCTTGGTTTCTGTCAAAAAATGAATTGCTGAGAAGTTTTACTAACCTATAATGCTGATTAAATATTAAATCAGTTGGCATTACCAATGTTCAAGCCAAAACAACATGAACTTTTGTGTAAAAACTCATCCATGATTTAAATAATTTGGTCATGTAGTTTGAAAATGTAATTGAAATTAAGTTAACGTCAAATTGACTAATTTCTTCTCTTTCTGTATGATACAAATAAAAACAGTATCCAACTGTACACATTATCGCCATCGATGCCAAGCCAAGCTAAATTCTTACAAGACTTATAAGTTTAATAACACACATTTTATATGAGTGATACATATATATGTGGTAAAGTTGTTTTTAACAACAAACTCCATTACAAACTCTGAATAGACAACAAAGTATAAAACAAAATTTGCAAATTAATGGATAACGTCTTTTTTCACATGGTTAGGCTTGAACTATGTAAAGTAAAAAAAAAACCAATATAAAATAATATTGCTAAATGTTTTATGGTTATATACATACTAAAGATAGACCTAGCTCCTCCCTTTAAATACATATGCCATTGAACTCAATGATAGGAGGCAGTGCGAGGAAGCAATCCTTCATCTAGACAAAACTTTCATCAGACATCAAGCCAAGTCCAAAACATGAAGACAGTTTAAGTCCCAAAAGACTTTGAAGGGTGAGAAGTCAATACCCAGAGTGATCACGAGATCGGTTAAGAAAAATTAGAGTCTTGTCCATGCTTAATTGCTCAAGCTAGTTCAATTACATATGTTTCCATCACAATAGTGGGCAGAAGATGTATTTCTGGGGGAACCTGATCTGATGTTGAACAAAATGAAGTGAACGGTTTGTGAATTTGAACAGCAATACATTTGAACAGTACTGTAGTATTGTAGTAGAGAATTATCAGGTACCCTTTGACCAGGGATGGCCAACTCCTGTCCTCAAGGGCCACCATGGGTTGAGGTTTTCAGGATATCATTGCTTCAGCGCAGGTGGCTCAATCAGTGGCTCAGTCAGAATGTCAGAGCTACATGTGCTGAAGCAGGGATATCCAGAAAACCTGAACTATTGGTGGCACTTGAGGACTGGAGTTGGCCACCCCTGCCTTAGACACACCATCAAAGACAGGGTTACAGTGCATAAAGGTGCCCATAACAATTGTTGAACTAATCTCCAAAGCAGCTCAGCCAAGCAGTCAACCAGAAAAAGAATAACCACGTATTTATGTTTCCAATATCTTCCTTTTTTTAATTTTGCTATTGAAAACTCACTAGTTAGTGTCTACAAAATCTGATTATATAACGGCTTTCTACATCCTAATGAAAACTATTCTAATTAATTTATTCTGTGTGTGTATGGATCATTAAGAATGATTTACTTCTAAATACAAAGTGATGCTTGAAATAAATGTAAAAATCCCTAGGTGCGTGCAAATATATTTAATTTTACAATCTAACTTTTCCTTTACCAAAACCCTGCACTATAGACATATTATTGACTCAATCACTGTTAACATTATGGCAGTGCAAAAAATAAATAAAAATAAAGTAAAAACTGATAACTTGCGATAAAGTTTTCATGTGTTTCTATGATTTTACCTTCACCAGTGCTACTATAGTTATGTACTAAAGAATGTGTTTATTAGCTTATACCTCCCTATGTACTGTACATTATCAGTGAATATTAAGAAGGATTTAATTCACTGATTATTCTACATAATTTCTGCACAGCTTTGCAGTGTTCTTCATGTTGCAAATTCAATGTTGGTAGAATTGTATCCATTTTTACAATCCATCAAACGTCACTTTCCATGAAAGATTTAGTAAAAATGGAAAAGCTCATTTCAAATTAAGACGTATACTGTCAATTGCAAAAATGTAAGAAGGGACCCGCCACCGTCCCGGATCTCGTAGCCATGTAAAGTGAAGGATGTCATGTTTCTGTGCTGCCTATTGCTACAATACATCTCAACCCTGCTGTTTTGAATCTCATGAGTGAGATAAACTCTGTTCTTTCTTGAAATGTTGCATTGTTTTTCATCTACTTTGAGTGCTGGCTCTACAATCTTGTTTTGTTTAGAATATTGGTGGAAATGTTTGAGTGAGGATATCCAGAAGCTTAACAGCACCTCTCCCCGGGAAGATTGTTCACTATTGAGTGCAGATTAGTAGTCTCGTTTTTGTCAACTACTCAAGGTCAAACATAAAAGGTCAGGTCCCAAAACATTCTAGCACTCTTCTTCAAAAACTCACGTTTATGCTTCACCATCAAAGAGACTGGTTGATACAGACAACATCCAAAATTCAATATTTGCTTAGATTGCATCATCAAATGTCCAAGAAACAAAACTAATAGTTAGAATGAGGGGGAAAATGAATTAGTCAACTCAATATTGGTGACTTTTTCAAGGATTTAAGAACAATTGCAAAGTACAGTGCGATATATACAGTATGGATCATACGGCAGATTAACAGAAAGGGAAAGTATACTTGTAAATGAACTAGCTCTTAAGCAAACATTCTCTGGTATTACAATGATGGGTACTCGGGTGCAGATGTACAGTAACCGCTTTCTTATCATGTAGATTAGATTGTAAGCTCCTCGAGCAGGGACTCCTCTTCCTTAATGTTACTTCTATGTCTGAAGCACTTATTCCCATGACATGTTATTTATATTATTTGTTATTTATATGATTGTCACGTGTATTACTGCTGTGAAGCGCTATGTACATTAATGGCGCTATATAAATAAAGGCATACAATACAATGTAGCTCTTGGGGGACTCAAGTACTGTATGAAGTTTTACAAAGAGAGGCATTGCTCCCAAATGAACATGTCATGAATAATATGTATCACTGAGTAGACATGTTAGTTTGGGTAGAATTTACTCTGAAGTGTTTTAGAGTAATTTGCATCAGGGAGCTATTTTGGTGGGGATTTTAGACATACCAAAATAGAAATAGAACATTATTTAAATGGTGCAAACATTTCCTGCTCTCCCTATTTGTCACAAATGTAAAGCTACCTGTTGGTTTACACATCACCACATTTTGGAAATCATTTGCTTTATACATAATCCCTGCCTCTGCTTTAACTTGAACAATGAAGTAATATGAGACTTGGGATGGTATAAAATGTAACGGCTGGAGAACAAATGAGCACTTTTATATCCATTATAACAACCAGGAACCATGCTAATTATACAACCAAATGTGCAATATATTTACATTGTGTTATCATTACACATAGATAAGTGCTAGGGAATTGCAAGAGTATATACTAGAGTATGCAAGAGATATTGAGAAGTGTAATTACGAAAGTTCAACGGCTAAACATCTTGATAAATGTCACTGGGTTAAAGCTGAAGCACTTAAAGTAAAGAGAATTGAAAAGTGAGGATAGGGATCAGGGGACTTAGTGTAGAGAAACTATTACAGTATAGAAAAGCTAAGAGATGGAGGTTATTTTACTATTTTCCATACAACCAGGGTGGATTTATGAGGAATGTGGTTTCACTTCATGGTATATGATTTATTGGCTTGGCCCAATCCGATGAGAAATTTTTATCTAATGTTCCCAAAGTGGGCTTTCCTGCTATGCATCACATACCAATGTCAGTTGCAGTAATAAGCAGCCATGTAAGAAGAAGTTGTGTTCTAAAAAGCCTTGATCCCAGAGGAGATTATGGCAAAACACACATTGGTTCAACAGCCACCTGCCTCTGAATCACCAAATAAGATGGAAGCCTGATAATAAGTGTTTTCTCTGAAATCGAGTAGGCGTATTTGAAGGCTCAGCTATTGTGCTTTGTGCAACTGACGTGTGCGAGTTATAAGAGTGGATACATCAAGGACATTACTAAACTGCTGAGAAGCCAGATTCATAAAAATAAAGCATCACGTTAACAAAGAATGGAGAATATCAGCCAACATAAATATTTCAATTTATATCATATTCCATTTTATATCTATCATATTTTATGTTTATGCCTACATTTAATATAGGCAATTTTAATATGGATGTTGTTCTTCACCTGTGATATTTGTTATCTGCCTAGTTGAGATGCCAACATTAACTAAGAGAGTGGCTGTTGGCCATGATTGAGTCAAATGATAAATTATTAGGCTCTTATAGTGACAGACATGTTTATCCAATTTGAATTACTATGGTAGAGGGGGTGAAATTTAAGCTAGCATGCTGCAGCAATTAATATACATACTGTAGCAACATCAGTCATATATTATTATTACAACTACAGCTTTTTACAGTTTAACTGTCACTGGCGATCTGCACAGGCTCTGGCAGAATTCCGCGCATAATTTTTAGTGGTAGATCTGAATAGCCTGTCTGAGAAACTGAAACCAAGTACAACAGCCATAACTCTTTATATTGATTTTACAGTCATATATTAAAGGACATATTTTATATACTGTAGGGTATTTCAGGCTTCTATTATTTTACGTTCTCTAAGACGGTTATTCCAAACATGGGGCTCGGACACACCTAGGGTTCGCGAGGTGTCTCCATGGCTTTCACTCCCAGAAATATGTAATTGAAGATCCCCGGCATAAAAATGGATTATTTAACCCCTGTGGGTACTGCTCACTAAGTAAGGCCGCGGATAAGGTAGGCCCGCGCTGTGAAGCGCGTGGCGTTGCGTGCACCTGCCCCAGAGGCAATTTGCGATGGGGAGTGGGAGAGGTGATGGGGAGGTGTGCTGGAGGCGTGGCTGTGACATCACGTGAGTGGTTCACCCTCATTGGCTGAATACGTCCTCATTGGCTCGTGACCCAGCCGTCGCGCTACCAAAAGCGCTTCATTGTGCGCCTTCTATGGCCTGTCACATAGAGGTATGGACTTTTGTTCACACCACGTGTGCGGTCACAGGGAGTATGGCTCAAACTGCACCTTAGTGTGAATGGTTTAGCTTCCCAAGTCGCCCTGCAAAATGCCATGCATCTACAGAGGCAAGGCATAGTGGGGCGTAACTTTGGAAACTCCCGCAGTCAGTGACAGCTATACCCCCCCATGTGGTCTGCACAACCTGAGGTGCAGTTTGGGGCCTTATTAAACGTGTGTACCCCACACACTCTGGACACTCTACTGCCTGGGATTGGTCAAACGGGTTTTATTTTATTGTATTGTTTTTAGCAATAGTCTGACGAGTAGACTATAAAATTGATTAATTTGGGGTTTTCCAGACAAATATTTTCTAACAGGGGATGCAACCACTGCTAATATAACTAATATTGCAATACATATACGTCTAATCTTTTTAATAGGACTTTTTATTTATTCTGATCTTCTAATAATAAGTAGATTTTTTTCCTTAAAGAGGAGTCTTTTCGAGAGCGCATGCGCGAAGTCAGACAGCATGGCAGCATAACCCTGATGCTCCGTGCCCCGCTCTGACAAATCAATATAAAAAACACGGATCAACTAAAAAAAAAGCAGCTATAATTCCCCCAAACAACGAGCAGATATCTCAAGATGTCAAAAAAAACGTCAAAGACCCCTAACAAGAAGGGTCTCCCCGAGTACTTCGGAGAGGGGAGACTCCGCAGCACATCGGCGGCGGCGGCCCCCACCTCCTGCGCGGGCTCTGAATCAGAGGGAGACGGAGAGCCGAGTGACCAAGGACTCCTACCGGTTCGCCGTTGCGATATTGAACGGCTGTACTGCACCGACACACTTTATTCGAGCAAATACCCAGTATGTACCTGGCAGATACCTGGAATGCGCCGCTCCTCACCTCTGACAAGCCCCGTTGCGTTTGCCTTCCCAGCCTGGGTTCATGCCTGGCTGACGGGCGGCTGATCTGTTAAATGATAATGATTAGGATTTAATAGGCTGCAATAGGCTTCGCGTGTCTACCAGATGGCATAAATTCATGAATTGTAATGCAGTATATATATATATACTGTGCAGTATTGCAGCCAGCGGGAATAAAATGCTTCAATCCCTGCCTGAAAATACCTCAATGCACTCGGGCAGAAAACAGTCACAAACCTCAATACACCCGGGTATACCCGAATTCGTGGGACTAGCCGAGCTCGAATAAAGTGTGTCGCCAGTGTACATTGACCTAAAAGGAGTCCTGCAAGCAGAGATCCGGGCTCTAGCTAAAGAAGTGGGGGGCCTGGGGTCCCGGGTCCAGGACATAGAGGTGCAGTTGGACACAAATGTGAGGGCAACGAAAAAAAACACTAAAAACGGGGGATCTCCAAGCTCAGATAAATGAGCTCCGTGAGCGGCAAGAGGATGCCGAGAACAGAGACCGCCGCAATAACGTGCGTCTCAGGGGGATCCCTGAGTCTGTGGGGGACTGCGAGGAGTTCGTGACAAGATGGCTACAGCATATATGCCCAGAGTCCCCCGCAGACCTATTGCACATGGACCGCTGCCACCGGGCGCTCAGATCCAGACCGCAACCCGCGGACCCCCCACGGGATATAATAATTCGCCTGCACTACTACCGCATGAGGGAGGAAATACTGAAATGCTCTCGCAATACCCCTTCCATGGAATTTGAGGGAGTCAAAATCTTGGTCTTCCAGGACCTCTCCCCCATCACTCTAGCCCGCAGGAGAGACCTATGGCCGATAACAAGGGCCCTGAGAGAGAAAGCGGTCCGTTACAGATGGACATTTCCCTTTGGCCTCATGGTCTTACGTAATGGCCGCCCGATCCATATCAAATCCCCAGAAGAAGGCCCTAGATTCCTACAACAACTGGGCCTGGGCACAGGGCCTGTGGCCGCGGAGGGGGAGACGGAGGAGCCCAGCCCGGGTCCCTCGTGGTCCACAGCGGGGAAAACGGCTAAGAAAAGGGCTGCCCAGGACCCAAACCTCACAAGAACCAGCTAAGCTAGTGGATTTTAGCAGACGAACGAAGCTGCTCAGTTAAAACCTAAAGTTACACGTTATAAGTTATAAGTACTGCACAGCCCCAAATAGAACTTTAAAGAACTCCCTTCAACAAATACCCCCGAGCCTGTGGACCATCGTCGTGACGCTGACTGGCCGGTATCCCCATATCCAGACGCC
Organism: Ascaphus truei; assembly: GCF_040206685.1. Classification (NCBI taxonomy): domain Eukaryota; kingdom Metazoa; phylum Chordata; class Amphibia; order Anura; family Ascaphidae; genus Ascaphus; species Ascaphus truei. Next base: position 39,272,727 of record NC_134498.1, read on the forward strand.
CTGCAAACAGAATTTACACTCACCTCGTGGTCCCCAAATGACGGCCAAAATGGGGTAAGGAAAGCTTCCAGCATGACACGCAGAACGCGGAAGCAAGGTAGGCGGGAAGCGCTCACTTAGCGGGAAACATACCCAGTTGAAGGGGGCGGCGGCAGCAGCAGTAGCAGACACATCTTCTCCCGAGGATGGCCCATTCCAAGATGGCGGCCAAAGGAAAAACGTCAGCGGAAGGGGCAGGTCTAGGAGACGGCCATCTTGGAGGAGGCAGAAATGGAGTGCGCGCACGAACGAGAGGCGGAGAAGATAGACGGAACCGAGGAGATTCCGAGGCTACCACGAGATACTGCAGCGCCACCTGGAGTCCGACAACAGCAGGGAGGAGGTCAAAAGCAGTTGCAGGAACAGAAGACCGGTGTCCAGAGGGCCACACCACCAGGGACACGAGGGGGAGGGGAATTGTTCTGAAGGGCAGGGGGAGGCTCCGCACAGGACACAGCAGGACCAGAAGGAAAGGGAAGTAGGAGACAGGAGTAGAGGAGGGATTAGAAGAGAGGTAGGACAACAAGAGACTGAAAGAAAGAAAGATGGACGGAGGAAGTGACCATATAGGTAGAATCAGAGCAGAGAGAGAAAGCAATAGAAAGTGAAGAGGGATAAGCAAGTGTAAATAGGAGTGAAGACGGAAGGAGAGGGATGTGTAAGTAGATAGCGGGTGATAGCAAGTAGCGGAAGCAAGAAGGTATTCAGGGAAGAGCACAGAAGGTGATAGAAAGGAAGGCTAGCAGTCACGGGCTGCCACGAAATGAGAGATATAAGCTAGGTTAGGAAAGTAAATGGGAATGAGGAGGTTGATAGGATTGTAGGGGGAGGTTATAGAGAACAAGCAAGGAGAGGATGAGGTTTATAGAGAAGGGACGCAAGCAATAACTACACACCCTCTGCCCCAAGAGAAACCAGACGCGATCAGATAGGGGCAATAAACCGGTCCGCCCATTAGATGACATAAGGGGGAGATCAGGATACATATGGAAGTCCGCGGCCACAGGAGGGTGGAATATACACAGCTGGGATGGGGGGGAGGTGGGGGGGAAATTAGACCCTAACGACCCCCGTACTCTGAGGGGGCAGTGTGTCCAGAATACAGGAATTCTATGGAGGGAGTAGGGGCTTAGTGCAGCCTCAAGTTGACACGTTAATGTTAACATTTTCCGTTGTTTTCGCAAAGACCATTTCCAGGGAGGGGACGGGCGGTAGGGTTCAAGCCGGTTCTGTCCTCTGCATGAGCTCCATGTCGGGGCCTCTATGGACAACATCCGGGGTCCCCGGCAAAGTCCCCTGGGAGGGTTGGGCGGCACGGGAAGGGAGGGGGCGCCAGATGGGTGCGCGTCAGTTCTCCCCCGCCGGGAGCCCAGGGGCGAGGATCACGAGACCGCGGTACTGTTACCAAGGTCAAGTGACCATTGTTCTAATAAATGTTTTCTCTGTTTGTCTACATGTTACCCTCCCCCCCCCTATATGTGTCGCCCCCCCCTTGGCCGCGGGCCGCAGTCCCTACAGATCCAGATATGGAACGCAGGAGGTCGGACGATGTCAGACACCGAGAAGGAGAGATACCCGAACGGGACACAGCAGGATAAGCCGAATATCCACATCAATTACTCCAGATCAGCTGATACGCAGACGGTCCAGAATACATCGCCCAGATGAGTAGTGACATTATTATGATTTCACATAATGTGAAGGGGTTCAATAGTCCCATTAAACGAAGAATTGCCTTCAGAGAATATAACCGTAGAAAGGCCGATATTATTTTCCTGCAGGAAACTCACTTTTCCCGCCTAAACCATCCAAAATTTCTAGATAAGGGCTATAGAACGTTTTACTTAGCATCTGCGGATGTCAAAAAAAGAGGTGTAGCAATAGTTACACACAATAGACTTGCCCTGACCATCGACAAACAATATGCAGACCCACAAGGTAGATTCCTAATTTTAACGGGCATAATACAAAACCAACAGGTAACTCTAGCTTCAATATATGCCCCTTGTGAGCAAAACCCCGTTTTCTTCGAACAATTCTTTGCCAAATTACATAAAATAGCCAAGGGCAGTATTTTTCTCGCGGGTGACCTAAACCGCACAATGGACCCCGACCTGGACAGATGCACTCAAATTAACACAGCCCACAGACAGGACCTATTAACCATACGCAAGGGCCTCCACGACTGTCAGTTGACGGACGTGTGGAGAGAACAACACCCCGTGACCCGAGAATACACTTTTTACTCACACCCTCATGACAGATACAGCCGAATAGACTACTTCCTAGTGTCAAGCAGAGTGGTTCCAGTGGTGGGCCATACAGAGGTCCATGAGATCTCGTGGTCCGACCACGCACCTATCGAGCTGAGGTGCAGGATAGCAGACCTAGACAGACCCAGAGCAAACTGGAAGCTAAATGAGCTTCTCCTCAAAGCCCCCGCTACCGAGAGAGCGATAAAGGACCGGATAAAGGATTTCTTTAGAGAAAACAAAGGAAGCGTGCAGTCGCAGGCCACACTCTGGGAAGCCCATAAGGCTACTCTCAGGGGATTCCTTATGAGCATAGCCGGTAAGCGGAAACGAGAAAAAGCCTCTAAAATAAATGAGCTGCAGGCGAAATTAACACTCCTCACTGCACAACATTCCGCGGACAAAAACCAGAACACGTGGCAAGAATTAATTGATACTAAAGCGGCCCTTAATTTGGTGTTATCCTCCCAGGCCGAGAAGGAGTTAGCATGGTCCAAACGCAGATTTTATGAAAAAGCCAACAGGCCAGATACCTTACTAGCCAATAAGCTCCGAAACAAGCTCCCAAATTTCAGGATAGCGACAATTCGAACACAACAGGGCGTCCTTACCTACGATCCAAAACAGATAGTGGAAGCATTTCAGAAATATTATGCTACACTGTATGATGGAGACAAGGTTACCCACGGTCCAAAAACTTCAGCTACCTTAACGAGGTTCCTATCGGAAGCGCAGCTCCCGACCCTGGGCAGGGCGGAGAAAGAGGCCTTACAAGGTGATTTCACCTTGGAAGAGATAACAGAGGTAATTAAGTCCCTTAAACCAGCCAAAGCCCCGGGCCCCGATGGCTACTCCAATTTATACTATAAATTTTTTTGTAAGGTCCTAGCCCCCCATCTGTTGAAATTATTTAATGGGATCCTGGAGGGAGAGCCCTTCCCGACCCAGATGCTCCAGGCGTCAATCTCAGTGATCCACAAACCCGGTAAGGACCCGGTAGACTACAAGAGCTACCGGCCAATCTCCCTGATTAATTCGGATATTAAAATCTTCTCCAAACTCATAGCTAACAGGGTGGGTAGCGTCCTTCCGGGTCTGATTCACCCGGATCAAGTAGGCTTTATTGCAGGCAGACAGGCAGCAGATAACACCAGACGGATAATAGATCTGATTGATTTGGCAAAAAAGAAAGATATACCGTCAATGGTGTTGAGCCTGGATGCCGAGAAAGCATTTGATCGTATTGATTGGTCTTACTTACGAGAGACGCTGGGGGTGTTTGGGTTTGGGGGCCGCCTGCTGGAGGCCATAATGGCCCTATACTCAGGTCCCACTGCGAGAGTAAGACACCAAGGTTTCCCATCGGAACTGTTTAATATACGGAGCGGGACCCGTCAGGGCTGCCCGCTGTCCCCACTACTCTTTGCCCTTTGCATTGAGCCCCTTGCAGCCCATATAAGATTAAACCCCAATATAACAGGAATTCAGACAGGGGGTCAGCATCATAAAGCTGCATTGTACGCAGACGACGTGATCCTAACGATCTCTAAGCCACTGACAACCCTGCCCAATGTCTTTGAGATCCTGGGCACATTTGGCATGGTCTCAGGGTTTAAAATTAACCAGGCCAAGTCAGAGGCGCTCAATATCAATCTGCCAAAACCAACTGAAAAACTATTAGAACTAAACTTCAATTTCAAATGTCAACCCTCCGCTATCAAATATCTAGGGGTATATATCACCAGGGATTATAATACTTTATATAAGGCAAACTTCCCCAAGATGATGAAGAAGCTCAAAGAGGATCTCAGGGTTTGGGCGGGTTACGGGATATCGTGGTTTGGCAGGATTAATAGCATAAAGATGAACTTGCTGCCTAGGCTACTATATCTGTTTCAGACCCTACCAATACCGCTGGTTAAATCTGAGATCCAAGCCCTTCAAGCTCACATCATCCAATTTATTTGGAATAAAAAACGCCCACGAATTGCAAAAAGTTTACTGACTAAACCTGTAGTAAAAGGAGGACTGTCGGTACCTTGCCTGTTGGCGTACTATAAAGCGGCACAATTAAGCCAAATTATTCTGTGGCACGCGGACCCCACAAATAGAAGATGGACAGAATTGGAGGGAGAATGCTGTGCGCCAGTTGCACTCCATAACTTGATCTGGCTACCAAAACGATGCAAAAAAGGCATTGGAACGCCGCTCTGCGCAGTGGCGAACTCCTTGGCGGTCTGGGAGACATCTAAATTTAAAGCTAACTTAACCACCCCCCACACATTAATGTCCCCCCTATGGGGCAATCCGGACTTTGCTCCGGGGCTGTCGAGTGATAAATTTGTAAAGTGGACGGATGTAGGGTATAATCGATTAAAGGACCTGGGGGGTAAGGGATCTATCAAGACGTTCGATTGGTTCAAAGAGGCATCAAATTTCCCAAATTCAGAATTATTTAGATTCCTCCAGGTCAGGGCATTTTATAACAAATTTCCTGTTCGTCCGGCACGAACTAATTTTGAACAGCTGTGTTCCAGACCAACGGACACACGGGGACTGACATCTCGGCTGTACAAGGAGGTAGTCTGTCCGGCTGGTAAGGACTCCCCCCGCCTACGATACATGCGACAGTGGGAGACAAAGCTAGGGGAGACTTTAGAGGACGATGACTGGAAATACATATTGCAAACTGCAGCGAAAAGTTCAATATGTGTCACATTAAAGGAGAACGCATATAAAGTCCTCATGCGGTGGTACCACACCCCAGTCAAATTATCTAAATTTGTCAGAGGTTATTCTCCGCTCTGCCCTAAACAGTGCGGAGAATTAGCTGACCTTAAACACATGCTGTGGTCTTGCCCAAGGGTGGTACCGATTTGGGAAAAAATTCGAGATTGGCTGCAAGGGATGCTCGACTTAGAGATCCCCCTGGACCCGTGGCTGTTCCTGTTGGGCAGGCGGCCCCAGGGCATGTCTAGAACGACGCACAAACTGGTCATGCACGTTGCGAGATTGCGGCATTGTGGAAGCAGAATGAGATCCCAATTATCCCCAAAATCAGGAACAGAATTTGGCATGTTTGCCAGATGGAACAGTTGACGAGTTGGGTCAACGACTCTGGCACTAAATTTCTAAAAATATGGAACCCTTGGCTGGAACAAGTTATCATCCCGGGGTTGGACGCCGCCTCAATTTTGCATTAATAACAATAGATGGGTTCTCCTTGGATGTGATAGACTAGAATCAGACGTAGGAACACGCTAGTCAGAGCCACCCAACACTTATACGGCGCAACAGATCCGGAAAAGCTGACAACTATACATCTCAGGACCGCTCGGACCCTCCTCCAGCAACAGACGGGACCTTCCCCCGCCCTTTCCCCCCCCACCCCTAGTGTTGCCCCCCTCCCCAGTACTGTGAGTCAAGTATGTCTTGTCTTTTGTCTTTGCATGTGGTGCGTCTAGTGCTGTTAAAGTTAACAGCTGTTCATCATAAAATTGTGGTGGGCCTATAATGTATGCCTATGGGAGGTGAGTTTCTGTATATATGCTTTCCACAAATAAAAATGAAAGTTGAAAAAAAAAAAAAAGAGGAGTCTTTTCAATGAAAGATTTTCTTTTTTTCCCCAGTGATTTTGTTTGTGACAACCTACTTATCCAATAAAAATATATTTTGGGCATAATGCCTTCTGAGCAAAGAAATGTTGCACTCTTAAGAAACGTGTGTGTATCTTTAGATATCGATATTTCTCTTTACTTGCAATTCATATTGCAAAGTCGGAGACTTTCAAATCTAAGGCTGTCTCACATTTTAATCTGGTCTGTAACTGTTTCATACGCCCATAATATATATTTTCTTTAACTGTGCACGCAATGTCTTGTATATAATGTATACCCTGCTCATTTATGTAACTGTACTTGTAACCATGTATTATTTATTTTACTCTGTGCCCAGGACATACTTGAAAACGAGAGGTAACTCTCAATGTATTACTTCCTGGTAAAATATTTTTATAAATAAAAAATAAAAATAAATAAATGTAGCTTTGTATGCACCAACACACACACATGTGTTCTTTGTAATATTACAACTTTTGTTTAAAATGTATTTCTTCAGCTGCATCAAATTTAAGAAGCTTATTAATCACGTTTCTTACATTTGGCTCTGATTACTGACAGGGAAGTTTATGTCACCTCAGACATAAAGGAAATGGAAAAAAGGCACAGGGATGGGATACTGTACATCCCAATACCAGATGAATGTCTAATAACTTCACCCTAACTCGTACTGACACTGATCAAATGGAACACGAAAGATACAGACAGTGTCATTGGATATCTACCAGAGTGGCAGTTTGAGCCATTGTTGGATGAATATCCCCATACACGTCAATGGGAACCTTCATCCAAAAATGGCCTGAATGACCGCTTCTGCATATTCAGTATACAATAAGGCCCGGAGATTTTCTTTAAATGAGATTCCCTTTCTTATCAAAATATGGTTGTGTTTTTTACACTGGTTCTGCAGAAGGGAGACTATAATAAGATGCAGAATTCTGAATGAGGGGGTTATATTTCAATCTTACAGTGTTACAGTGTTCAGTTGGGGCATCAATGCAATTTTTTACATCATTTCAGAAATGTCACTACCATTATTGTAAATTGAATAACTATGACTAAGTAATTACTATGTTTAATCTTGCATACAGTAGATCACACTATTTTAAACAAATACATACTGTATTGTCCTTTCATTATGGGTGGGTGGAATATTTTTTATACAATGCTCTACTGGACATTAACATTTTTGAAAAAAAAATAATCTAATTATTAGAACTAAAATAAACCCACAAGCTAGATGAACAAGCATTGCATAACTTCTTTTTTGTAAGCATTTTGTTCAATTCCCCTGCTACACTCCATTGCTTGTGGGTGCTCATCTCCACGGTTACAGCCTTTGATCTATTTAAGGAAAAAGATAGGCGCTCCCAAACAGAAACGGTAATAATAAAAAAATACTCTTGAAAGGGGAGAACATTTATTATGCTTCCAAGGAAGAGAGTGATGCTGTTGCTGCCAATTAAGTCCTGATTTGTTTAAATCTTGTGTCTTGAATGCCCCCCTCTAAAAGGAGATTGGTAGCAAAGTAATCAGATGTCTATTCTCCGTGTTTGCTGAAAATGTATGTTCTTCAGATATGAAACATTACAACTTTTGTGGAAACTAACATTCTGGTTGAGGGAAAGACATAATGTTATTTTTCTCTGTTATTACTATTATGTCTCAGTCAACTATTGCATCCCTGAGCCTTGTTTCCTTATGCGACAAGGTAGCTTTATGTACCCAATATATTTTTCTGGGTGGGAGATGTTGCAGTACGTGTCTGACACCTGTGTGAACTTTAACAAGTGCTCGTCAAGTAATCATCAAGGATTTCTGGCCATTGGTAATAACTATATCATGCCCCAAAGATATACCAGCATGTGTTGTGTATACAGGATGACCTTTTAACAAATTACCCATTGCGTGCTAGTAAATCTGATATTACTTTTATTATATCTGAAGGAGAAACCTTTGAGGTATCACACATTTCTAGGTAACTATATAGGGAGGAAGGATGACTGAGTAAAGACTCTGAGGGCCTTATTCAGAGAGGGTACATAAAAAAAATCGCCAGGGAATTTAAAGTGACTGTTTTTTGGGCGTTGCTTTCACGGTACAGGCATACCCCGCTTTAAGCACACTCACTTTAAGTACACTCGCGAGTAAGTACATGTCGCCCAATAGGCAAACGGCAGTTCACGCATGCGTCTGTCAGCACGTCCTGAACAGCAATACCTGCTCCCTACCTGTACCGAAGCTGTGCGAAAGCGGGGAGACTATAGAGCCTGTTACAAATGTGTTATTTACATCAGTTATGCACGTATATGACGATTGCAGTACAGTACATGCATCAATAAGTGGAAAAAAGGTAGTGCTTCACTTTAAGTACATTTTCGCTTTACATACATGCTCCGGTCCCATTGCGTACGTTAATGTGGGGTATGCCTGTATTCAGAAAGGCTCGATTACCAGTGTTAGCAAAATGCCCAAAACGGGCGAGTTGCTGCCAGCGAGAGCATCGAGCCTCTAAAAAGGCCTGAACCAGCTTTTCATTTCTGCTGCAGAGAGAGCAGCTCTGAGAAAGCCGCCTCTCCCAGCTGAAATGTCGCCCGAAATTTATTTATTTAAATATACATTTCTTTAATAGTGTAGAGGTGCAGGGGGTCTCCGTAGCTGAACCACGTTGGTTTTATGTCCGGGGACCCCCTGCTTCACGAGATACAGGCACCTTTATGGGGTGCCGGTATCTCCCATGCAAGGAAATGTCCCGGTCACGTGATGCGAGACATTTCGAAGCAGAGGGATACCGGCACCCCATAAAGGAGCCTGTATCTCGGGAAGCAGGGGGTCCCCGGACATAAAACCAACGTGGTTCAGCTCCGGAGACCCCCTGCACCTCTACACTATTAAAGAAATGTATATTAATAAATATTTAAAAAAACATCAATACACGCCCCCCCCTCCGCACAAACCCATACAGTACAGTAATGGGCAAAATAACTATTATCCAGATATGGATAATAGATTATTTGCCCATTATTAAACACTGCATTAGCATACATAAATAAAGTAAATAAATAAAGTTATACTTACCACAACAGCAGGTCCCTCTGTCCTCCGTTGCCAGAAAGCATATATACAAAATAAATACATTCTAATGGTCTCTAACCCCTTAATCACCTTGGCGGTTACTAACCGCTATAGTCATTAAGGGGTTAACCCACCCTGACCCGATACCAACCCGGGAGGCCTAAGCACCCACCCTGACTGACTATACCCAACCTATACCCATTGAGTAGTATAGTGGTACATCATACCCATATAATAATAATATGGGCCACGATAAGCCTCTATAGCACTCATGGGCACCCTAATGACAATAAATTAATACACAAGACACACAGTAATAAAATGTAACTAAACTCCAAAAAATCACACGTCACTAAATACAAACAGTAGCCAGCTAATCCAATCAATAGCAACATCAACAATGAATTAATTAAACCATTAACCAATCTAAACAATTAATTCCGAAACCAACTCAAAATGAATAGTAACACTAACCAATGTAAACAATGAATTACTCCAACATTAATGAATATAACCATTAAAACTCCAAAAAACTAAATTAAAACAATCTCTGAAGTAACCATAAAACATATTAGCTAACATAATATTACACGCGAACACCAATCGCAAACCTTTAATTACATTAAGCATGAAAAAACAAATAATAACATCCACATAATACATGAAATGCCAAAAAGCAACAACAATACCAATCGATAAATGCCCCCCAAATATTGTCATAATAATGTATTAATCTGTACCCTAAAGAGGTACCGATTAATATATTATTAGTCAATGTGCCTCCCCCAAAAAATCAAAAAACACATCCAAAGATTAAACCTGTAAAAAGAGACATTTACAAACATTGAATTTATTACTTACCATTAGAAGCGGTGGCCCTCCGACTCCCGGGGAAACAGGAAGCTCACGTACCTTGAAGGCCTCCAACAGCATCCGATGTCATCCGCCATGAAGATCCGACTCAGGTACCCCAATCTTCTTTTTTCTTTCTTTAATCACCTTCTTCTATCTTCATCTGTAACCATTTCTTGTTCTTCTTTATCTTTTTTCTTCATCTGTCAATCCAAAATACCCCATGTTAAATCCCAGCCGATGCTGTCTCGTCAGCTTCTTGGTCTCAAATGAGGCATCATGGCCTTAAATATGGCTTGTGACGTCACATTTACCCTCAACATGGGGTTAACATCCACCTGATTAGCTGTTAAAACCATGTGCAGACTTTTTTCTTTTTTTTTTGCTGTGACGTCACTTAAAGGGAATGATGCCAGCCAATCAGAATGGCTGTGCTTAATTTCCCTTTAACGTGATGTCACTAAATCCAAGATGGCCGCTGTGTCACAGGGTAGTTCAGCCAATCAGAGTGTGGCATTTGTTCCCACGATCTGATTGGCTGAAATACCATCTGACGCCGGCTTCGTGACGTCATCTTAAAGGCAAATGAAGCACAGCCATTCTGATTGGCTGGCATCATTCCCTTTAAGTGACGTCACGGCAAAAAATAAATAAAATAAAGTCTGCACATGGTTTTAACAGCCAATCAGGTGGCTGTTAACCATTTTGAGGTTAAATATGACGTCACAAGCCATATTTAAGGCCGTGACGCCTCATTTGAGCCCAGGAGGCCGACGAAACAGCATCGGCTAGGATTTAACATCGGGTATTTTGGATTGACAGATGAAGAAAGAAGATAAAGAAGAACAAGAAATGGTTACATATGAAGATAGAAGAAGGTGATTAAAGAAAGAAAAAAGAAGATTGGGGTTCCTGAACCGGATCTTCATGGCGGATGGCATCGGATGCTGTTGGGGGCCTTCAAGGTACGTGAGCTTCCTGTTTCCCCGGGAGTCGGAGGAGCACCGCTTCTAATGGTAAGTAATATATTCAATGTTTGTAAATGTCTCTTTTTACTGGTTTAATCTTTAATGTTGGAGTAATTCATTGTTTACATTGGTTAGTGTTACTATTCATTTTGAGTTGGTTTCGGAATTAATTGTTTAGATTGGTTAATGGTTTAATTAATTCATTGTTGATGTTGCTATTGATTGGATTAGCTGGCTACTGTTTGTATTTAGTGACGTGTGATTTTTTGGAGTTTAGTTACATTTTATTATTGTGTGTCTTGTGTATTAATTTATTGTCATTAGGGTGCCCATTGAGTGCTATAGAGGCTTATTATGCCCATATTATTATTATATGGGTATGATGTACCACTATACTACTCAATGGGTATAGGGTGGGTATAGTCAGTCAGGGGTGGGTGTTTAGGCCTCACGGATGGGTGAAGGGGGTAGTAGCCCTAAGGACGGGTGTTTAGACCTTGCGGGTTGGTAGCGGTTGGGTTAACCCCTTTATTACCTTAGCGGTATTAACCGCTAAGGTAATGAAGGGGTTAACTCCCCCCTCAACCCACCCCGCAATGCCTAAACAGCCTTTAAGGGCCAAATTCCCCCTTCACCCACCCCCGCTAGCCACTGTATTGTATGTTTCTTACAGTAAGCCTGGCACGGGTGTTTAACCCCTTCATTGCCTTAGCGGTTAGCCGCTAAGGTAATGAAGTTGCATTACATGCATGTTTCCTGCCTCGGATGCATGCCGAGGGGGGTCCAGAGCTGCTATTAATGGCTAGCAGCTCCGGAGACCCCCAGCATCAATCCGAGGCAGGAAAGGGGCCTGATTTTTTCTAAGTCCCGACACATCGCTGCTCATCGAGGCATCTCCCCACCAATTGACCAACAAATTTGTGGTGAATTGGATTTGGGGAGAAGACCGCCTTTTAGGGCTGCAATATGCCACGACAGCCGACTCGCGGGTCTCTGAATCGCACGAGTTTATCAACCATCAGAAAATGGTCGATAAGGGGCTGATCGCTGCTCAGTTGGCGAATTTCTGATAGCGATAAAATTTTGCGTAAGGGCCTTATCGAGGCTTTCTGAATAAGGCCCTGACTGTAAACAATGAGCCTCAGTTTGAAGCAGGGGAACCTGGTTCAACTACCAGTGTCAGCTCCTTTTTACCGTGGGCAAGTCACTTTATCTCTCTGTACCTCAGGCACCAAAAACATAGATTGCAAGCTCATCTGAGCAGGGGCTGTGTCTGTAACAATCCTATGTGATGCATATCGTGTGCTAAACTGTAATTGTGAAGCGCTTTGAGTCCCAATGAACTCAAGAAAGACGCTATATGAAATAAAGTTGATATGTTATATTTATGAAACACTACGAAGAAATGGTATCCCAGTCTATGAGCCTATCCTTCTTCAGAACTATTATTATGAGAAATCAGATAGAATTCAGAATGGGCAAAGTGTGAAATGCATCAGGGACACAAAGAGGGATACCCTTGTTGCTGCCTTGTCATTTGCAATAATGAAATATGAAAATCCAACAAAACTACAGGTGTAGCAAGCGTTATTACACCCATTAACATGATGCAATATGTTAATGCTACCATGTGTTCAAACACAAGGGTAATGCATGTTAATCTCCTTAGCTCATAAGATATTTACAGCGTTAACGGAAGAAATACATCTCTGTAATGTACAGTCATGTGTACTTATGGAATGTTTATTTGGAACTACCATCCCTGTTCTTGTTTCAACAACATGAATGCATTTATGTTAATAATGCATATGCGCAGTGGAGGGTAATGATAGGCAAACATTTGCACAAATTCAAATTTGCTTTGAAAATGATGTTCCTTAGCAAATTCGAATATTTGCAAATTTGTTTTGAAAAAGTCACCTCTATAATTTATTTTTTTTTTTATAGATTATGGGAACTTTCAAAAAACGTAATTTAAAAAAAAAAAGTTTTCAAATAGTTTGCGGACCGAACTTCAATAGGCGTTTGCCCATCACTTGATGAAGAGTGCTGTAGTTTACTGAGATGCTGTACAGTATACTATAGGGCCATGACTAGCAGTGAATTGTAGATTAATGTTTGATCAGGGTACCAGTGTGAAATTCACTTTTAAAAATGTTCTGACTGCTAAAAGATAAAACACATTTTGTAGACCTGTGCCTATATTTTTTGGTAAAATGCAGAGGGGTTTTTGTGAATGGACAATATTTCTGGATCAACACAAGGCGAGCATTTGTCGGTGATTAGAGATGGCTGTTGTATTGTTTGTGATGGGTTAGGTCTAAATACAATTAACTATTACACACTGTTCTTCAAATATGAATAATTTGGAACCACGAATGGCTTATTCCTGGATCTCAATACCCTTTCAGGTACTGCAGAAATCCCAACTTGCTTGTACTACATTTTAGTCTGTTGTCATGGAAACGGGAACCCTTCACAATGACTCATTCTGCTCATTCTCTTATTTGGAGCAGGAAGAGTAATAGAGAAGTTATAGTTAGAAGAAACAATTGATGGTATGTTGAAGCAGAGAGTCCTTACCACAGCGCTGCACAATCTTTCCTGCTCGTACCCCCCTCCTGCTTCCCTCCTTGCTCGCGCCACCCCCCCCCCCCCCTTACCTCCTCTCCGGCTCCCAGCGTCAAATAACGTCGCGGGGTCACATGACGTCACGTTGCCATGCCAACGTGATGTCACATGACCCCACGGCGTCACTTGACGCCGCGTTGCCATGGCGAGATGCGTCGCCGAAGAGAAAGTAAGTGAAGTTGCAGAGGCCTCACGCGATCCCCCGGCATTAATTTAAAAACCTTGGGGGAAGAGCGCGCGGGACCCCTGCAACCCACCGCGCCCCCCAATTTGTGCACCACTGCCTTACCAGACTCTAATCAGCCATTAATGTCATCAATTTCTTTGGATTAGAAACCTCACTGTTATTATTGACAAAAAAAAATACATGACAAAAAAAAATACAAAAAAAAATACTTGTGTTCTATCTAAATCAAATTAAAAGTGTATCACATTGAACAAATGGTGATTTATTTTTTATTTTTTATATTAGAGCAAAACCAATCTTAGGTACAGTATATCTTGCAGAATAAAAAAATAGCCACCTGCTATTTCTGACCTACAAAATGTATACTGTATGTGTCTGTTTTCAAAACAGTTGGTGGGCTAAAATTCCCAGCAACCACAGAGAGCGTGCGAAAACATTCTCTGTGATTGTGACACTTTCAGAGAAGGGCTACTCTAATCAATAAAGTAATTGGATAAGGAAGTACCTTCTGGGCTGTGACATATTATCCAATACCGAGCATACATTGGGAAGGGAGGGGATGCTTCTTGTTATCTCTCTCTCCCTGGCAGGGGCCGGGTGGCAAGCCCAACCAGTTGGCCCAGTAACCAGGAAGCCCACACACAAGATTCAAGCTACACACATGTACACAACATACAATAAGCCAGCTCCATATACATGCAAATGCACAACAAACACTTTTGTACCCACCATAACACACACACACACACACCTCCCCCCTCTTTCCTAATTGCAATTAAATTAATCAGGATCATTCAAGTGCATTCATGTGAGTAATATAAATCTCCCATTAAAACATATACAGCAACATACAAAAAGCATAAAACAGGAAAATTAACCAAGAAAATCATTGCTAATAAAATAATGAAATACATTATGAAAATGTGGGTATCTATAGGCTACAGACATGTTAAACTAAAGACAGAGAGCTGGAAAGGTGAGCACATACCTAAAGTTTAAAGGAACAGCCCTCGATGTTCAGTGTGGGAAATCCAATTGATTTGAAGACCAAGGTGTCCAGGAACATAGAATCGCGAACATATTTAATTTGGTGGTGTTAATCTATTTGTGTAATCTGAATAAATATATCATTAGTTTAGATAACAAAGAAAATCATTTATGTTGGTGATGAAAATAAAAATATTTTTTTGTCAATATTAATGTTTTTATTCATATTATTTTAATTTATTGTGAAAGTGAATAGATGATATTATATATTTGTGCAATAGTGTATGAAAATAAAAATGATAATAAAAAAACCTAAAGATGAGAAATAGATGTGTCTCTTCTTAAAGATAAATGTGAGCAGAAAAATGTGAAAATGTGTTTTGATCATTTAAATGATAGTACTAGTGTCTAGACACTCATTGAGTCCCTCCGGCATTAGGGTATTAGCTGCCAAACCTATCTGCCCCAAAACTCAACACAGGGACATATTCAAGACCCATAATTTTTAAAGAAGCAATGTCTTTATTATGTACCCTGAAGAAATGTTTGGGGACTCCATGCGCCTGAGTCCCCCGCTCACTCTCCTTCAGCTTCTGCTGTAGACTGAGGCCGGTCTACTGCTGGGAACAAAGCCAAGTTTATACCTTCATGTGGTTCACTGACATTCTGTAGGTATACTTCATTACCGTATCGACTGCTCCTTTATCACCCCCTCAGATTCTGTACCATCAGCCTCAATTCTTGAGGTTGACGGTTTTTTGTAAATAGGAACACTGTGGACAGGACAGGTTTCCAAGTCTGAGGATGTACATGGTGACTCCTGCAGTCTATGTATCCACATCTAGGTGATGTATTGTCATTTACACTATCTTCCATGTGTATATTTTGGAAGATTCTCTTGGTCTGTTAGTAGGGATTGGCCTTGGAATTTTTACCATCCCCCTCTATACAAACATGTTTTACTACTTATGTGATTAAAAGGTTTTTAACTATATTTACCATATCATCTTTATTTACCTTTCTGAGTGCATTCAAGGAGGAACTTCTATGTGTTTTTGTTGTTACTACAGTCTCTAACCTCTTTTGCACCTGATTTTGGTTGTACTTTACTCAACATTACTTTATGCATGATTGTGCTGATGCGGGAGCCACCCTTCCCTTTCCCCCTCCCCCTCTTTCCCATTCCCTGATTTACTAACAAAGCCAAGTGCCAGGCTGGGCACAGTTACTTCAAAGAGAGTGGTCTTCATTCCTGCAAATATGACTGGTCTTGGGGGGGGGGGGGCTATTGTCGCCCTGCCCAGCCAACCCATGCTCCTTGGATCCCTGCATAACCAATTCTGCAACATTTCTGGTGCTGCTGTTGTTCTAAAGTGTGCTGTTCCTGAGAACATCCAGATCTGTGGTGCAGTTTAAAAACTAGAGCTGCAACTGAGAGACCTCCAGTCCAAGCAACTTGAGCTGTGCTTCTGTGGTCAGACATTTGCTGCACTATATTTGTCCCTGTGCCTACCGACTGAAGGCTGATCCAGCCTGGAGAAAGATCCACAGATGTACAGTACTGCTGGCTTAAAGTATGAGTAGTACCTCTCACAGAGAAGGAACATGTACTTCTACCTAGCACACCTGTGCTGGCTCTCAGTGCCCCACTGAATTCCACCACCTTGATATCTTTGTCTCTACAATCTCTGTATGATATCTTCAGAACTTCAATCCCTTATTGTACATTAAAGCCATGGCATACCTTTATAATGCAAATCTTTGGATTACATCACCTTTTGACAAGTGCTATACTGAGCCCCAACACACATGTGCACAAATTCTGTTTGATAGAAATCCAGAAGATGTTAAGAGCCAGATCAAAAAGCTCTGTTAAATAAGGGAACATAATATGACGTCAACTAAAACATTAATGGCTGTTATTTTCCTTGAGGTTAACGTGCATCCACAAAGTGTATGCAAAAACAACGGCCAAAACACATCTCATTAGCATAGATATTATCAATTTATTATTGTGCCACATTGCGCTAGCTATTTAATAACGTGATGTTAAGTGTGTCTTAGCCATTCAAACCCTGAAACATGAGACATTTTAGTACAGTTCTCATTGATTTGTATACTTCCTTATACCGTCAAACATTCCTTTATACAAGTCGAGGAGAGATACCTTATCCCAACTGAAGTAAAAGAAAGAGAGCAACGCAAACAGGGACCTCTATTGGTGGTATGTGCAACACAAATGTGTGTGTATATATATGTATGTGTGTATATATATATATATATAAATTGTATAAATTGTTATGCCATCACTGTCCTCTAGGTGCTTGAATAGGGAAGCTATGGGACTTTCCAACACACAGAGAGTTAATCTCCCTAGAGAGACACCAACAGCAGCTGTAATTTAATTGAGCAGACTGAACTCTTGATTGCTCATGGAGTTTTCAAAGTCAGGATGTGACTATACACAGAGAGACTGCTTTCTCTCAGAGAAGGGGGGGAGAGGGACTCCTGTCCCAGAAAAGGGGGACAGAGAAGAGTTCTTCCCAGCTGTGGAAGCTGGCACAGCCCCTAGGCCCTCTGGACGGTGGTCACGGAGCCTGCTGGGACTGCCTGGGTTGTTAATCCCATTAAGAAGGAAGGACGAAAGACCATGCTGAAGTGGGGAAGTCCTGTCCTTAACATGGTCTTACAGAGGAGAGATTCTCTGAGCTGTCATGGGGCCGAGCTCCCCTAGGAAGGATGAGGGACCGTGCAGAAGTGGGGGCGTCTGCTCCAAACCCTGAAGTAACAGATAAGCGAAACCCTCTATTGCTGAATTCAGAGACTTTAATATGTTCAGCCATAATAGTACCTGTTTGGGGTGGTAACCTGCTTAGCTGGCCATCCAGTTAGTAAGGGCTGAAGCTGCATATACAGTTAGTCTCCTAAGAGGTATAGGAGTTTATTTTATGATTTTGTTTTGACTTAAAGGGACAGTGGGCCTGTTAGTGTATTGTTTATCCCTGTAAATAAACCCCACATAGAAAAATACTAAGTTTCCTGCCTTAAGATGCTACAACGTGATGTGGGCATCACAATCTACACAAACACCATACTGTACTCGCAAGGTAAAAATTCCTATAGATTGTTATATACATTTATATATACACACATATACATGTATGTATGTAGGTATATATACTGTATCATTCTTAGATTCAATTGAGTGAAGGTTTTTTTATAGCTTATGCAAAGAATGTTGTTCTTTATTATTATTGTAACCTTCTGTAACATGTATGCAGCACACACTCACTCTGCTGCCTGTCAGTCTCCTCTCCAATGTGCACTGAGCATGTGACTTTCATTGGAGACCAGGACAATTTACACCAGGGATCAGTACACTAGACAGAACTGCAGAGGAACTGCCCGATCTGAGGTGGATTCAAATTCGCCAAAAAATAATGTGCCCATCTCTAGTTTGGACTAGGGATTGGTGAAACTGTCACAATTCCTTTCCCGGAATTCTGCTGATTATTATGTCTAGATCCGTCCTGCACACCAAAATCCGAATGCATTTTTCATACTTTAAGATCCATTCAAAGCCAGTCCAATTGGATTCATTGTCAACTGACGACTACTAATAAAATCCCTCTCTCTCCCTTTTTTAACAATATGCAAACTGATTGTCAAAAATTCGTCCGGAAACAGATTGTTCTTTTCCCCTGAAAGAAAAAAAATCTGCAATTTCAGATCTCACTTTTGGAGAGTCATCCGCAGATCAAAGGAGCCGCCCGATCCGAGACTAATCCAAATTCGCAAAACCAATGTGCCCATCTCTAGTTAGGACGAGGACTACCCTGGTCTGAGCACACCATCTGATATTCAATGTACAGTACATTCGGTAACCCCTTAAGCAGAACATAGATACTCCAGTGCATTTCGTACTTCTTGCAAGTGAGATCTGAGAGTATCACAGCAAAACCAGGTAAAAAGGGGTTACATAAGTATCATTTTCAGTCAAATACATACAGTGTTTAATAAGTCAGCCGTGAGAAAATATCAAGCTTAAAGTGTTAGAATGCAAATTATTGTGTAAGACTGATGGAATATTATGACAGTTGAGATATTCCGTGCAATTCTATTATCACATCTTACTTTGAACTATTTTTCAATGTACTGTAAGATTAAACACAGTCTTCAAACGTGAATTCCCAGTATGCATTCCAAGTTTCGACCCTGAACTAGTTCAGTTGCCAGTGGCTATATCGTCTTTGGAGACCAGTGGAGGTTAAGTTTAGCCTTGTTTATGATAAAGAAGATCCTCCCCAAGACTCAGATTGATCTCATTTACCACAATATGCAGAGGAGAAAATCATGGATAAATGGTTCTCCTCCCAATGCTCTTAAAAAGAGAAGGCGAATTTGAATCCCAGTGTTTTATTCCTTGAATTTCAGAAAAAATATCGCTAATGGGGTGCAATTGCTTTTTCTGTTTTCTTTTTTTTTAATTCGTGAATGTTTTGTGTTTTTTTTTTTAAATTCTCTATGCATATTTGCGAACTGTCGCTTATTTTCAAATATTCTCTTCTGAATTTGCAAACATTAGCAAGCATTCAAATAAAAAACTACTGACAGTTTTTTTTCTCTAACTATTGAATTCGCAAATATTCTAAAATGCTCCACAAAAAAACACAATTTCTGGCTAAAAAAAAAATTAAACAAAACAATTTTTACATCCCTTATATGTATTGTCACATATGCATCCTGAATATTCTAATAATTAAATTACAGCGCAATAACTGCATAATTCCTAATTATTTCTTGCCATTTTTCCATTGAAGCTTCAAATATGATCATGACATATTATTTTCAAATGAAGGACGGAACCTAAAGCAATTTATTATCTACCTTTAAATGAACAACAATCCTCTTGAGTTGACTTACTTTCAGGTAATAACCATTCAGCCCAGCAGTGTTATCTTAACCAGAAAGTTGTTCAATTCCCCGAATGTCTTTTGCAACATTGTAACATTCTTTGAAATGCTGAAGCTTCACGTTATTGATCTCTCTCCTTTTGAAATGTTGTAGTTGCTGCCATTTCCCAAAACACCCGAGAACCAAGCAATTGTTACACAGTGTGTGTCTCATTAACTCTTTATTCACTTGTCATGGCCACCGGAAAAGATTAAAAGTACATTACTTGCTCAAGATCTCTTGGTCCATTGAAGGTATGATAATATGGACAGGGGGGGATGGACTTGTCTCTGGAGAGTGAAATCCATTTTGTTTATATGCCTCCATTTTGTCTTTGTCCATTATGTTTTTTTATGTGTCTGTGAGATGTTGCAAGTGTAGGTTTTGCTGATAGGGACTCTTCAGATCATTACTTCTTGACCCAACACCCACTGGGTTGTGGTTAAATATATCCTGTGTCTGTAGTCACTGAGGAATTTTTAGCATCATGCCGTTTTGACCCAAAGACCAGTAAAATGTGGTTAAGTGTATCCTGTTTCTGTAGCAGTTAGGAATACAGTTTGGGCGAGTTATGAGTGACCTTTAATCCTATAGGTTTAAAAAGAGGAAGTAACCTTGCGCACTGTGAATACTTGAGTGACATCATTATAATCTACCTAGCAACCAATGTTAGTCTATGTACGCAATTTTGTATAAATACTGTGTGAGAACTGCTCTCATCAGAGTCATTGCTTGATGCTCCTTGTGATCACAAGTATAGTGGATCTATAAATTACTCAGTATATCGAACCTGTGTCTGTGTGCGAAGAAGCTGACATTCACAAAGGTAAACAAAGTTAGTTGGTACAGTATATAAGGCAAAAACTGAGTTGATACCGTAAACTCACTTCTTCTATCCTTCTTTTCTTAAGGAATGAAGGATGCAGAAAACCGGAAGAGGACTTTTAGCTGCCGAGGGATACTTCGCCGCCACCTTTTTATTGGACTTTTTGACCCCAAGGTAGGTAATTAGCATGAGGGTAAAGGGATTGGGTTAATGTTTTTAGGATAAGGGTTTTTTAGGGTAAGGGGATCGGTTAAGGTTTTTGGGATAAGGAGTTTATAGAGTAAATGGATTGAGGTAAGGTTTTTAGGATAAGGGGTTTTAAGGGTGAGGGCTTTCCTTGGCATTGAATCAGCCAACAGCGAGATGTCCCCATGGCGAGGTGTGTGGCGGTTAAACACGGTGGTGATTTGCTTGCTGCTGTGTTTCGTCGGCCCCACCCTCTGGAATGCTAATGCCCTATAGGACAAAAGGACTCTGAAATCACAGCTGCATTCATTCTGAACCCTTTCAGTCTACATCTGCCCCAAAGGCAGACAGCCTTGGCGCAGCAGAAGGGCAGCCAAAGGTGTGAGCCAATGGCTGCTGTTCGCTGATGTTTGTTTGTGTTAAAACTGCTCTATTTCACTCTGAAACTCACCAGCCCTTTTATCCCCTGTACCAAATTTTCCAACTCTTAACTGTCCATGAAATGTCTATGAATTGAATGTATAACCCTGTTTATGTAATGTAACCATGTATTGTTATAACTCTGTTCCCAGGACATACTTGAAAACGAGAGGTAACTCTCAATGTATTAATTCCTGGTAACACATTTTTATAAATAAATAAATACATTTAGTTGCAGAGTAGCAAACGACCTTGACCAGCAGTTAACATTTATGGCGTTTTTAAGAAACTTACATTGTATTGAAAAATGTGCCCCTTTGTTTTGCCTTATCCTTGGGCAGTCCCCAAGATGCATACTTTTATACATCTTATTAACCCCTTCAGGGTAGTAGACTGTATGTCATAGCCTTTTGCTCGTTCTTTAGGCGGTGTTCACGATCTGTGAACTAATCCATGTTGGATGTCCCACCATTTCAGTTCTGGTTACAGGAACCAGGAAGTGATCTTGTGATTGCTCAGGAGAGCAGTCACATGATCGCTAGTGTAAGAGGGTTCCTGTGGTTCTGGTAACCCCTCCTGTAATTGCTCCCTCATATTACTAGCTGACACACAGGGGACAAAAGAGGCGAAGTTCACTTTATTACATTGACACTTAGCAGGGGATTCACAAAGATCCGATAACGGGTATCGGAGCATGGTCTTCGTTAACTGCTAATCAAGTCAATGGCAGTAAATACCATTCCAGTTCTGATACCAGTTATCGGAGCTTTGTGAGTTAGAGACATATATTTTAAAGCCCAGATTCTATTTATTTCAGACCGGCAGCTCCTGTTTCACTACAATTTATCAGAACCTCCTCCGCTGAAATGTTTTTACAGTTTTAAATACATTTATATAAAACGTTTCAGAAAAATGATTAGGCAAAGAGGCACCAAAATAATGAAGTTGAGAGATATATTTTTATGCAATATGATCCTGGCATATCAATAAATAAAAATTTCACTAACCACTCATTTCACTAACTAAAATGAAAACCTAAAAGGGAAATATTTAGAAATTAGTAGTTCCCTTTTTGGTTTTCATCCAGTGGTTACTGAATAGATTTATTTGATATATACAGTTCCATATATATTAATATCAGTGAATTGTTATCTGGATTAATGTGCAATGTTTTAAATCTGTATAACTAATTATTGTTAACTTACTGTTGGTATAATTGTCTTTGAAATATGTGGTCATGCTAGAACCTCCCAATTACTATGCATTAAAAACAGAATAGATAGGGTTAATAGACAGTGCTATTTAAGCTAGCATGTGTGATTAGAGAATACAAACCAAGTAGGAACGCCCTGTGAAACGCGTAGGGTGACAGAGGACAGGAATCATAGATGTTCTGTGAATCCCGGAAGTGATGTCAGACACCGGTGAGAGGGCCACTCAAGCGACCGGGATCCCTCGCTGTACCGACACCAGTTGCTCATCCAGAACTCTGTATTAAGCATAAAAGAACTGGCAATTTGTGATTTGCTGGGGCTTATCCCGGTTTAAAACTTTTATAAATGTTTTTCATATTTTCACTATGCGGCTGCTCTATTTTTTTCACATATGATACTCCTATTGAGAAATCCTTAACCAGAGAGACGGACTACCAAAGATATAGTAACTTAAAGTGCCAGTAGTCCGGGAACTCCATGTGAGTGCATATCTTACCATCATTTCTGTAGCTTTTAATTGTGAACGCATTTCACCCTATATCTTTCCTCTTTGTTTTGAGGTTGCACTGATATATTCTCTGAACTATTTCATCTTGGACTGTGAACAGTCTCCATCATGCAGCACCTTGTACACTGTTAAGTTTAATATTTTAGGCATTTTATGGTTAGCGCTGATCCATAGTGTTTGCCTTTAGTCCAGAGTTTATATATTCTGTTTTCTACATGGTAAACACCATATAGATTACCCAGTTGGGCTGCGTCGCCCCCTAGACTAGCCTAAAAACAAATCCAGTTCATTTTGTTAAGTATTTAGAATAAAGGGAGAATTTCTGTAACTGTCCATCTGTGCTCTCCTCCACCGCTTGGCCATGCCCTCCCCTATATTTTGGCCTGGTCGCGCTAACCCCCTGCTCTACAAATTTTCTGCTCCCCCTTGACTCAACAAATTGTCCGCACCTCCCCCCTCCACACTAAACCACCTTTTTTCTGCAAAGTACAGAGTGTACACACAATTGCACATAAAATATTACAGCTTTGATAATTATCTACATCAAGCCAAGAGATTTCATTTCAGTAACTAAGACATAGGAAAATAAAATGTCTTTACCATGGTAACAATTGTGCTGGCAGTGATATTTGAAGAGGGTTCTGACACTTTTCACCTTTATGCCAGATTCTTCTGCACCTTCAGCTGAATGAAACCCCCTCTGGTCTGAACACATTTTAGAAGGAGCAGTAATAAAAAGTTCAGTAGAATCCATGGGGTTAACCAATAAGCGACATAGAGAATGTTACATATAGTAGTACACCTTGTACTGTATAATTGAATAGTTGAAGTTTTATTTGGAAATTGTATATAGATATTTCAGAAATTAATTATAGAACAGGCACTGTAGCTTCAGTACACTAAACATATCAAGAGTAAAATTCTATGATTATATTGGTATTACTTGTATTCTAGTACTTACGTCAAATAACTTGGCTAAAGCATTCCTAAAATTGTTAAAAGCAAAAAAACACTATGTACGTCCTGATTAACTCTGGAAGAACAACATATTTGAAGAACATAACTTTCCTATACAGTGTATGTCCATTTTATTTCAAATTTTTTAGTATTATTTAAATGTTGTCATTCAATGTTCTGGTAGCCATATTGGTCCTGAGAAAAGCAGATTTTGATGTTGGCTGTGAACCTGTTGTACATTTTAGTGGTAACACCAACAGTGGTATTGAACTTTCCACGCAATCAACATAAAATTGGGAAGTGATAATTACACGTGATCAAAAAATATACTAAAATAGTGCTTTAGTGAATAATTCTAAACGTATATATATAATTTGGGTGAAAATGCTCAAAACCTCTGGCGAGGACCTGTTTCCAAACTGTCCTCCACGTACAACTCTCTGCAAAAATCCAGAGGGAGCAGGATCAACCCAAAAATAAAAAAAAACAATATAGTGAACACTATTGTGCCAGGTTGGTAGGTAAAATGGGATCTTGGCTCTTACAGATGTTCTACTTGCAGTGTGTAAGTGTAAATAAAGCCTGTGTCCAAGCTGTGGCTGTAGTTGCCTTACTTGTGGTGTATGTAGACTTGCATTCTTTACATGCATTAATAGCATATAATATGCATCAGGCACCAGGACAAGGATCTGTGGCTTAAATCTTGGGTGTAGGATCCCTTGCAGCTTAGCTCCACTTGTTCCTCTGGAGGTCTCCCTCGTGGGCCTTTACCGGCATCTGACAACACATATGGTCCGGCCCGTGTCACTTCCGGTCTTGTGCTTTGGAGCAACTGCTGGCGAAGTGGATGGGAAGGGGTGTAGTAAAAAATGAGGGCTGCAAGGTAAGGGTGGACAAGAACATGGAGATTTGTGTAGACCAGAGGGAGGAATATGAAGAGGGAACATTGTTGGATAGGTAGTCAGTGGATTTGCGAGAGGAGAGGGGTGATGTGAAGTATACAGGCTGCTACATTTGAATTTGTAGGATGGATATGGAGGAGTAGAGGTGATACCAAGGAGAAGGGAGTTACAGTAGTGGAGACGGGTGAGGATGAGGGAGTGGATGATAAGTTTGGCCAAGGGGAAGTTAGTGGATTCATTTTTCTTATGTTATATAGATGGTAGTGATGGAGGTAATGTTTGGGGCGAGGAGGAGGTAAAGGTCAAATGTTACTCCAAGGTTACAAGCAGAAGGGGAGAGGGAAATGATGAGAGGGAAAGGAGATGGTGGCGATTGGGGAGGATGGGAGGGAGGAGGAAGCAGGAAAGTAAAGGACTTCAGTCTTAGGTAGGTTAATTTGTAGGAAGTGGGAGGACATCCAGGTGGAAATAGCAGAAAGGCAGGCAGAGTTACAGGTGGAAAGTTCGGGTGAGAACAGCGGGATGAAGAAATAGATATGGATGTCATCTGCGAAATAATGGATGTTGAATCCATGGGAGGAGATGAGATTAAAGAGGGGAGCAGTGTAGAGGGAAAGGAGGAGAGGACCGAGGATGAGCTTTCGGGCACAACTACTTGGTGGCTGGTGAGTGCAGAGGATGAATTGTTGAAGGTGACAGAGTAGGAGCGGAGGTAGAGGTAGAATGAGAGCCATGAGAGGGCGGTGTCAGTGATGCCAAGATTGATGAGGGTGGAAGATTGATGAGGGTGGAGATAAGAGTGAGGTGATCAATGGTGTCAAAAGCTGAGTCGACAAGGATGAGGATGGAGGAGAGTTTGGAGTGGCGAGCTTGTGAGAGAAAGGTGTGTATGGTGAGAGCAGTTTCAGTAGAGTATGAGGGACAGAAGCTAGACTGGGCAACGGGAAGGAGGGAATGTGTGTGACTGAAAGTGGAGAGTTGGTTGTGAATGATGCACTGGAAAAATATGGAAAGAGTGAGATAATCAAAAGTTGGAGGAAATGGGCAGGGTCGAGAGGTGGTCTTTTCAGGAGAGGGTGGACTACAGCAATTTTGGTGGCGTTCCAAAGCTCCCACACCCTGTGTGCCAATAAGAAGCCATGACATCAGGTTCATTTCCTATTGACCCTCATGAGCTTTAAACTTTTAAAACCCAGCTAGCTCGCCCAGAGCGGCTACTGGTACCCCCGACAGAGGTTAGTTCCTCCAGAAGCAAGGGGTCCCTTGAGCTGAAATTAATGGGGGTCCGTCCTGCTTCAATCTCGTGCAAAAGAAATAGAAGTAAATGTTTTTTTTTTTAAAGTACTTGGGTGACTGCTTCAACATTTGGGAAAGTGAGCAGAACCTCTGATAAAGTGCCTACGGGCTGTAGGCACCAGAGTAAACTTAATAGATTTATCAAACATTTTCATTATAGAAGATCACAAATTAAGGAAATTCTGCATTATGCTTGATAATATTTGGGAGTAAAGTAGTGCTACTTTGTCCTATGTACATTTCTCTATAAAACTGGTACTAAAATCAACGTATAATTTTACCAAGTTGAAAAGAAAACTAGCTTGAAAGACAAACAACGTTTCTTGGTTTCGTCATTTAATCAATCTGTGGATGATATTCTAGTAATGAGAAAAGTTGTACTATCTTTTTTTATCCTAATTTAATCACCCATTTTGAATGAAAGTTGCAGATTTTACTATTTTTTATTCATAGACGTGCATATACTGTGTGCATGTAAACCATTTAACATAGGGGGACTTTCTGCAATCTCTCAATTTATGGTTTCCAATAAAATGTTTATATGTGGATGAGAACAGCACTCCTATCTAGAGGTTACATATAATTATATTATGGTTGACAACAATTTCCAGCCCACATAAATTAAACGGAATGTCTTGTAGATACTATATAACCAAGACAACACAACATCTATTATCTTTGTCATTTATCTTTATATTGACAAATGTCGTAAATCTAGAGGAAACTATTATGTCTACTAATTTGTTTTCCTATGGTTTCCAAAGCCTGAGTATAAATATTTAAGAAGTCTTAGCAAAGGGTGGAGAGGGAGTAAGTAGGTGGTATGATAACTTTAATTGGACCAACAAGTAGCTGATGTTACAGTACAAGCTTTCGAACCTCTCAGGGTTCTTCACAGGGTTACCCTGAGAGGTTTGAAAGCTTGTAACATCTCAAGTACTTGTTGGTCCAATAAAAGGGATCAAACCAACTATTCCCCCTCCCTCCTTTGCTACTACAAGGAAGAAAGGACCAACACAGCTCCCCACCATTCTTTGTTTAAGAACTCTTAGGAACATTCAAAGTGACTGTTATGTAACATTGATTGAGTGTGCCGTATTCATTTTTTTTTTAGCAAAGGCAAATTGTAATAAAATAGTTTTTCCATGGTTACAGCACTAATCATTTCTTCTTTGCATTTTTGACCAAATATGTCATATGGGTTTGTGTGTTTCGAACCCATTTTGCTGTCCTTTCATGTACTGTATATACGACTTTCTTTAAAAAGTTGTGAAAATGTTTGGGAAGCAATATACATATATTTTGCATACGCCATGTTGAACACTTTGCAATGTACTATTAATAGATTTTGATCATTAACAATCCCAAAACACCAAAACTCGCTAAATTCGAACTAACCAGCAAATAATTTTCACAGAAATATGAAGGGATCCCCATTCTCTGTAGATGTTTTTGTTATAGCCTACGTGTGAATTGTAATTGTATTTCATTCTGAACATTTTTTTTGGAGAAATTATGTTTTTGAAAGAGATTGAGGCCATGTTTGAATGCACATTTTTCCATATCCACTTTCACATGTTCATGCATTTCAACAACTGTAAATGGGAAGGTTACACTGTGCTAGTTTATACATATGCAACTCTGTTGGTACACTTCATCAGCAGTGCCTGCAAACCTGAGCACTGCAGAATGAATCAGGATATTATGGGTAACAAACAAGAGTCTGATGTGAGCAAATATATATGTGTCTCTCATACAGGAAAACAGAAGTTGGTATTTTGATAATGACCAAAACAGAAGTGGTAACCTGTACCCTGTACCTCGTTCCACTCAGCCTGCTTATAATGGTATATTTAAGTCAGAAAAACTGAACCAAAAAAGCCAGGCAAGGTCTTGTGTGTGTGTGAGAGGTGAACAAAGGTCTTGCAGATAAATGAAAATCTGTAATAAAAAGTCGTAGGTGTTTCCAGCGTGATTTATATATGTCCCAAACGGCACTTGTTCTAATGGAAGTCATATCTTTACTTTAAAAGATGTGCTAGCAGTCATTTTTTTGACCCATAATTCTTTTTACTTCAGTGGCTTAGAAAGTTAATAACTAGGACTTAAGACTTTCTTTATATTCATTGCTCTTCTCTATTCCCGGGTTTTCTACCAATGTTCCTTCTGTAACATTCCTAAGTTCAAATCAATTCCAGTCATTAATACGTTGTTGGAGTTAGCTGTCGCTGACTTCACATAACTCAACTGAATTCTGGATACATTATACTTTGCAATCCGTTAATTGATGACAGAGAATCCTTTTGAATGAGGTAGACATTAAATTGCATTTATTTAATAAAAAAGAAATGTGTTCAGAAGCTTATTGGTCAAACTCAAAACATTTGACCCAAACCCTCCCATCTTTTGTGGTATTTTATTAAATAACAAATCATATCACAAATTATGTTGTGGCGTCTTCTGAAAATGTAAACCTATCAATGTCACATAATAGTGGACAATATAAAATTGTATAGCAATATTCGATTACGATTTGTGGTTCTCCGAGGCTCATGTTTAACTATTTTTAATTATAGGTCCTCACTCCTCAACTCTGAATGTCAAACTTTTTTTTGCCTGGTTCATCCCTACTTTTCTTTTGATACAGCGTTTTTAAAACTAATTTGCCGTGTTTTTACTGAGCCATGAATGCAATTGATTTTGTATGGGACACCCTACATTTATTTTCCATTTCCATGCTGACCTTTTCTTCTGCTGACTAGCACAACCACGGACTCCTTTTCTGAATGTTTAATTTATGAATCCAGTGGCAGGAACAGCAGATTCAGTTTTATCCAGACTGAGGAGAGATGTGTCCCTTTTTTAATATTTGACTAGGTTCATTATTCCTTTGCTTAAATCATGAATTTATTTACACTTTTCCCATTAACATTTTTATTTTCCGAATGAGGTAATTTGTAGTTGTAACTTGTATAGTGCCTCCAAAATATTTCCAACGCAGATTCAGCTATATACAGTCCAACATATGTAAATATATATTTCACCCAAGAATTAAGTGTTTTCCATCTATGTTTGGATTGTAAATAAAGGGCAGAATGAAACCTTAAATGAGCAATCCATGCAATATCATACATGTGTGGCTTTAAAAAAATAAATCAGTTCTGTTTCATTAGATAATACTGACTACATTTTTTTTGTATTTAATGCAAAAAATTATTATTATGTTTAATAAGTTTTATTATACTGAGAGTCCTTTCATTTCTATAGCAGGTTTGAACACACTTCCCCAGCAGTGCAAGATCTTGCCTGTTTATCATTTGTTGCCAATGTTCCCAACAGTTTGAGCTGCAAACTGTAACAATAGATAATGTTACCTGAGTAATATCAGGATACATTGTAGCTGATGAGTTACACCGACTGAAGGCCTGATTGAAACTGAAAGGCAGCCATTTAGTGAACCCTAGGATCTTTGCTGATTACGGGAGAACAAATTGATTGCACCTTAGGTAATTTGTTTTGAATAAACGTAATCACAGGCTGCATATATTAAAACAAATGTTTTAATTTTTTTGTTAAAGTGTCGCTTGGATTCATTCTTTACAATTGATGAATATACAGGCTTTTTAAAACATACAGTAGCTCAAAGCGTCAATATGTCCAGGTAATTTTTTTCCACTTTTGCGCTGCATGCGTGAGCGTGTGCGAGCTTGTGCTTCAGGAAGTGGTTACAAGTAGAGATGTGTGAAACTGTCCAAAACGCATTTATGAAATTTGAACCCCTTTCTTCGCCTCCGTGGATATTTTCCTATGAACAAGGAGAATTTTGCAAATTAGCATATGAACCGAAATTGCAATGAACATTGACTTAATGCTTAGCGAATCGCTTGCAAACCCTCATTCAGGTGCAGCTCTTTTTGCGACTCAATAGGGCACATTTTGAATGGGAAACATTTGCACATCTGTAGTTACTGGAATATTCGCATGGTGCCCAAATTATAACTAGATGCAAAAAAGTCTCAGACGTGTACCAAATTAAAAAAAAAGGTCCATTCTTTCCATTGTATACGCCGTCTGAGTTAGAATAAACTCCTCTAAGGATATGCGTCAAATGCTAGTATTTATATAGCCCCATTAATGTAAATGGCGCTTCACAGCAGTACCGCCATTAGATACAACCCGTGGACGGATTTGTATAATCCAATCCACAGATTCAGCAATTCCGTTGGCAGATTCTTAAAAATCCACCAACGGATTTGCTAAATCTGCGGATTGGATTCTACAAATCCATCCACGGGTTGCAGAATCCACAGCGTTTATTGGAATTAATAATAAAAAAAAGCCGCAAAGTGTGAATCTCCCTTGTTTGAGATTGATCTTCTGAAATCCGTGGACCAGAGGAACCAGCCTATGCGCTGCGGATTCCAAATCCACACCCCAAAATCTCTAGTGCTGTGTATCTTGTTTTTTTCAGTACCTTCATGCACAGCCCTCAAAGTGATACACATATTTGGAACTGCATTGGAAAAGCATGTCCAGCTTGACATCCTATATGATTAAAGAGTGACTCCTTCCTCAACTTTTACGGTGTAATCAATGAAAAATATCAAGCTGCCTGCAATTCATGGTCAAGGCTTATTTCCAGTACAGGGCCTCCATTTGGCATACTCACATGTATAGATATGATTTAGATTCAGAGCGATGTCCAGTAACCTTGCACAAGGATTTGTCAGCACACATGCTATAGTATGCATAATAGAAACGACAGAAGGAAAGTCAAGGAGACCTATGCTGTTGTCAAGTTATATTCAAAAATAGAAGTGAAGCTAATCTAGCCCAAAGTAGCCTACTTTATTATTAATAGTATGGATGATGATTTAAATGCGGTTCCTGCAGTAGAAAGCACTGTTTTTTTCAAAGAGAAAAATAATTACGAAATGAGCAGACACGAAGCAGGCTGAAGAAAAATAGAGAGAACTGACAGTGTAATGTTATTTTGAAACTACTTTGAGCATTGTAAAAAACGGAGTGACTTTGATAAATAACAACTGAAGGCACCTGTGGGCTTGGAGAGTGAATAGATTAGATGACGTGCTGTTAAAATGAATTCCTCTGTTACTGCTAACTTTTAATTAATCTATTTTTAACCTCTGCATAGAAAGATAATGAATTCCCTGCCACCTTATACTCTTTAACACATCATAGATATCTTCTTGGTCGTGTTGAATGAGATTACAGTCGAAGTCAAAAAGTCAGGTAGATTCTTGCCGGTGGAGAATATAAAGAAGAAAGTTTAAACGTGACCGTGTATTGACTTTGTGTCAAGGAGAACCGCAGTGACAATCATTATTTAAAGACACAGTGTTATTAGTTTTCTCACAGTATGTTAGTGGTTTGTTCAGCTCAAGTCATTTTTTATTATGATTTAAAAAAAAAAGGTTATTGTTGCAGTATCTGATTTTTAAAAATATCAGAATATGCTTGTAATGCCCCTTTCAAATCTTAAACCTAGGGAAAACAAGATGTTGTGTTCATTTGCTTCCCAAGTCATGGAAATCATTTTGTGTATATGTTATACACAACAAGATATGATAAGAATGATTTCCGGATGAATAAGACTCAATACCTTGTCCACTTTCAAGGGCTTAACTCTGCTCATGTGAGCTATAAAACCTCATTCACATTTAAATATGAGTTCCAATGCTCAAATAGGTAATTTGAAGAAGCAGTAAAAACCTATTGCACGCTGTGCCGAACAAGAAAAAAAAATCAAGCAATAACGAGGGCGAGAAACCAAGGATCTAATAAACAAAGGCTGAATTTTTCATGGCAGAGAAAATGTTCGAAGCAGTCTAATGGTCTTTCTCGCATTTCCTTATGCCGTCCTCAGGTTGATTTGAGCTTGTTTCCTGTAATGAAAAAAATAAATAAAAAACTTTAGTATAGCAACGTAATAATAAAGTAAATTACTCATGAGTCCTGAGGTGCAGCCAATCTACACAGAGAACTATATATAGCAATATCGCATTATGGGTCATTGCAAATAGATATAGCCTGCGAACTGAGACCACAAATTGATTCTAGTGAGAAACAAAAGTAATTAGTAATACCTGTACAATCCTTGAGGCCTGTGTACTAAGCATTGCATACAGCTTTTTCTGGCCGCAAAATTGGCACATGGAAATATAATTTTATATTGTGCTGGAGTGCGCCTGTGTGCTGTAGTAACCTGAGATTTCTCAATCTGTGCCAGTAGCATAAAAAATGTATTTAATTTTTTTAGGCGCACAGAAATGCACTGCGCTAGGCATTAGAGATGGGCTAATGTTTTGGGCGTATTTGGATTAGTTTCCCCCTTAGATTTTTTCATGGATCTTAAGGCTAGTATTGTTCTATATACTACTTTCTGTACCCAATGGAACATACACTGATCTAGCAGATCTTAATAGTTATTAATTAAATATTACTCTTTGTTTTCACCCCTCCCGGTAATGCCTTGCTGTCTTTTTGTCCACTCCCCCACCTTACTCTCTCCATCATGACTTGCTACTCTTGGAACTCTCTCCTCTCCTCCCCTCTCTTTGCCCTCCCTGCCTTACTGTGTCTGCTCCTCTCTGGGCAAACTACACTCCCTCCTGTCCTACTCATCTCATCTTTCTCCTCCTCTCCTTCCTGTCTCTCTGTTTCCTCCTGTTACTCACCTTGCTGTCTCTCCCCCCCTCTCTTTGTACTCCCTCCTGCCCCATGGACACACTGCTCTCCATTCCATTCACAGAGGGGGAGGAATTTGCAGCCTTACTGGCTGTCGCTGGGTGAGTGATAGGCAGCTCAGAGGGGGAGGGATGTGAAGCCTCACCGGCTGTCTTTGAATGAGTGACAGGCTGCTCAGCCTATCACAGAGGGGGAGGTATGTGCAGGCTCACTTGCTTTCTCTGGGTGAGTGCCAGGTGATTGAGCCTGTCACAGGCAGATGTGCAGATTATATATATATATATAGATAGATAGATATATATATATATACATACATATATACATATATACATATATACATATATATTGCAAAAAAGAGAAGAAAACCAGCGCTCAATTAAATACATATAATGTGAAATATGATGTGTGTTCAATCAAATAAATATACCATAAACATGTAGTGATCAAGGGGAAAGCATGTACTATAGAGGGATGCTGCTCTGATGCGGACAAACCTAATCCGTATAAATATACAAAAGGAAAAAAGAGCGCAAACCTCTAATAGTATATATCACTATGGACAAGTTTATTAAAAGACAGGGAAACCAAAGTGCACAAGAGATCAAAGGTGGTGCTCAAACGTGAGTGTAATAAGTGATAAAAATGGGAGTCCTAGTACAGGATTCACGTGCAAAAAAGATGGATGTATCAATAAGTGAAAACAACCAAGCAAGTGACACTATGGGGCCTATGCACAAAGCGTTCATAAAAAAAAATCTCCGGGCCATTTAAATCGCCATTTTTTTTGAGCGTTGCTATCACGGTATCAGAAAGCCTCGATTACCTGTGATAGCAAAATTCCCAAATTGGGCGAGTAGCCAGCGGCGTGATGATCGCCTCTCTGAAAAGGGTTTACCTGGCGATTTGTTCCAGCTGCATAGAGAGCTGCACAGAGAGAGACGCCTCTCCCTGCGCTAAGCTTGCCCTAAATGAATGTTTTTTTAATATAAATTGTATTACTAGTGTAGATGAGCAGGGGGTGTCCGGAGCAGAACTGGGTTGGTTTGAGGTTCAGGGACCCCCTTCTTTCCAAGATACAGGCCCTGTTATGGGGTGCCGGTATCTCTTATGCATTTTATTCCCATGGTCACGTGACGCGGGACATTTAAATGCATAGGAGATACCGGAACCCAATAATGGGGTCTTTATCTCGGGAAGCAGGGGGTCCCTGGACCTCACATGAACACGATTCTGCTCTGGAAACCCCTGTTCATCTACACTAGTAATAAAATTTATATTAAAACAGCTGCTACTCACAATAAACATTAAAAAACAACACTATTACCCACCTCCTCTACCCCCACATTGTCGAAACCAGAGGCCGCGGGTGTCTGTGGACCCTTGTGTGGTCCCCGCGGGTGTCCGGGGGTCCTCAGGTGGTCCCCACGGGTGTCTGTGGGCCCTTGGTTGGTCCCTGCGGGTGTCCGGATGTCCTCAGGTGGACCCCATGGGTGTTCTGGGGTCCTCAGGTGGTCCCTGCAGGAGTCTGGGGGCCCTCAGGTGGTCCCCGCTTGTGTCCAGGGGTCCTCAAGTGTCCCCGCTGGTGTCCAGGGGTCCTCAAGTGGTCCTGCGGTTGTCTGTGAGCCCTCGGGTGGTCCCCATGGGTCCCCGCTGGCCTGCGGTACCACTTCTGTGTCCAACATTTTTTTTCAATACATATAAATAAATACCCCCTCCCCCCCCAACACATACCGTAATGTAATGGGCAAAATAACTATTATCCAGATATGGATAATAGCTCATTTGCCCATTCTTAAAAAAAACATTAGCTAGCCAGCATAAATAAAGTAAATGAACCTTTCTACTTACGCCTGCCATCATGAAGGGCGTCCTCGTCAGCATACAGCAGGAACATGTCCTCCAATGCAAGCAAGAATACATGAAAAAATACAATCAAATGGCCCCTAAACCCTTAATCACCTTAGCAGTTAATAATCGCTATAGTAATTAAAGTGTTAACCCACCCTCCACCGCTCTCACCCGTGAGGCCTAACCACCCACCGCGGTCCCACTTTACCCACCCTGTAACCATTGATTGGCATAGTGGTACATCATACCCACATAACAATAAATAATATACACGATACAATAATTAAATAAAATCAAAAGAAAAGCATATAACACTTTATATAAATGTATAGACAACCCCACCCTAGGGTAAAAGACCCAATGTTTGCTCTGTCAGAGCATAACAGCAAAACATGAATAAACCAAGTAGATCAAATAGAAACAATCACACTGAAAGTACTTTCAAAAACTTGATTAAAAACCACAGTGAGGGATTGGACACTAACCACAAGCGGCAGCAGGTTACATTTACATGTGTGAACACGAAAAAGTCCGGATACCGCGAACACACTGCAGATCTCGAACTCCTGACGAAGCATGTGGTTGTGAAACGCGTAGAGGTCACAAGAGGTTGCTCTGCGCATTTACCCATTGGCTGGAAGGGAAATACCAGGATTTGTCAGCCGGGTGGAGATCTGCAGACCCCCAATGCTAAAGAAAATAAACCTGAACAGGACATTTGTGAGAAGTACAGCAAAGACACCATCCGACTCTTGCGTTCTGCTCTAGGATTTCTTCCCTCTACCCCTTTTGTATCTAAAGCACTCTCCTGCCTTAAACCCTTCTCACTGACTGCCCCACACCTCTGGAATGCCATTCCCCTCAATATCCGACTAGCACCCTCTCTATCCACCTTTAAGACCCACCTTAAAACATACCTGCTTAAGGAAGCATATGAGTAGCTCCATGGCTGATAAATAACATATCATACATTAACCTTGGCTAACTGCAGACGCACTTACCAGAACGCCCTCATACTGTCTCTGTCCATTCTTCCTACCAACAAATTAGATTGTAAGCTCTTCGGAGCAGGGACTCCTTTTCCTAAATGTTACTTTTATGTCTGAAGCACTTCTCCCCTTTATGTGTTATTTATATTATTTGTTATCTATATATGATTGTCACGTACAGTATATTACTGCTGTGAAGCGCTATGTACATTAATGGTGCTATATAAATAAAGACATACATACATACATACAAAGAATGATGCCCAACACATTCTCAGGTCCCTGTGCAATACAGTGAGAATTGGGTAATGCACAGATAACAAAGCACCAATGCCCAGTCAAGTAGACAATAAAGCAGCAAACAGGTTAGTGCACAGTAGTTTAAATCAGATGTTTCAGTATTACCCTGTCCTGGTTGTTTCACTACTTGTGTAAAGCCCAGCTCTAAGGCTGTGCTTATAGTGCCGGCGATGCGACATCGCCCAAAATCAAAAACATTGCCGCCGCATGCGCTTAGAGTGCGCGCAATGGCGACAAAGCAATGGGTAAAAACTGGTAGGCGGTAAAATTTGATTTTTCAAGGGCGGTCGCGTCACGTGATGGCCCTTGAACCAATCAAATTGCCGGAATTACACGCCACCGCCAGGCAAAATATAACTTTCGCCGGTGGCGACGGGTGATGTCACCCGTCTTGTTGCCGTCGCCATCGATGCCACTATAGGCACGGCCTAAACCGATAAACTGAAGAAAACACTGCAGGAACAATGTGTCTGTCCCTGTCTCTACAGTATTTTTCCTCAAAGAATACTCATTCTACTGTAACCACCCTCCTAAACGGTTACTAGAAGGTTGGAGTGTATCGGACCCAACCCTATTTTACCATGGGATCATGAATAAAGAAGGGCAAATCCACCCAAGTCCGTTTTCCGAATTTCTCTCGCATTCTCCCGCCAAAATCCATTTTGCGGTGTAAAATCTGCAAATGGATTTGATCGGTTTTAATCAACAAGGGATGGTTGGGTCCCACACCTACATAGAGCAACTAAGGAAATGTACCTCCATTCAAGTGTTAAGTTTGGCCACTGACGGAAGAACCGTATTCATGTACGTCTGCTAAAAAATACTGCGCAATGTTGTTAATGTGTGTATGAGGGTTCCCTGTGCCTGGGGGCATGAATAAATGATAGTTGTACTACAAAATTTCCTGACACGCATTTTGATACATCTTCGCTACCTCATCACCCAGCCGCCTGAATCCAGCACCCTGAGTCAAGGTAATCCATGTTGAGTAGTTAACCTTTGCACAACGATGTAAACTCCCTTGGAGCTGGGCAGGGAGGTTTCACTGCTTACACATGCACTAACTCCGAGGTGGGCAACCCTGTCGCCAATCGCCACAAGTGGCGAATTGGCCATG
Source organism: Ascaphus truei (assembly GCF_040206685.1). Lineage (NCBI taxonomy): Eukaryota > Metazoa > Chordata > Amphibia > Anura > Ascaphidae > Ascaphus > Ascaphus truei. Next base: position 39,309,559 of record NC_134498.1, read on the forward strand.
AAAGTGTGGCGATTTTGAGTTTGCCAGCTCATAAACTTTTTTCTGATGGCGTGTTCTGGTTTCCGCTTTCTGAATAAGTCATTGACGCAACACAGCCATCCAATACTACCCTATGCCTTCAGTTGGAGTCTAGACCCAACCTTGAACCGTTATTTTTTTTTATGGGAGCTAAAATTTGTAGTGATGCAAGTAAATTAAAAGCATGGTGTGGCGATTATCACTTCTCATTCGCCACACCTGTGGCTGCATTGAAAAATAGGTTGCCCACCTCTGCACTAACTGATGCTCTGTCATGTTGTTTTTCTCCTTGAGGAGAGGTGGATCCCAATGGTAAGTCTCTCAGGCACCCACTGGTTCAAATGGAGGGTTATCTAAATAGCGAGAGGGCCGATCAGTGAGCTACCACCTTGAAACGCCTGTTGACTTCAATTGGAGTTTTGTTGCGGTTGGCACTATTATTCAAAACTTAGTTGAATAAACAAATATTGCAGTTTAAGCCTTTGAGCGCTGGAAGGGCTGAGGCTAGGGTGCACTCGCGATCACGTGGTCGCTCCGTCACTGACGGAACGGAAGAGGAAGTGACCTTCTCAACCATTCCTCTTCTGGTAAGATTACACCGTCTGTATTCGCAATTAAAGCCCAGTTCCAGCTAGCAAGATCCTTTATAGATGCAACCACACTTTCACGTCGGTCAGATTTACAGTTAGCTAACGACAGTAGAGTTCTAGCACAAACTGGTTATGCGGGCTGAAATAACCGGTTTGCAGAGCGGAAGCAAGGTCTATTCTTAATTTATTCCAATGAGCTCAACATGGGCGTACACATGTTAAATAAAGCCTTATATTAGCATCCAATTTAGAGTTGGATTAGCAGCTGTTCTTAATTTAAGACCTCTTTTTAATGATGTGCCTACAAGGACAGCTCCTAATAAGACTACAGTATAAAAGCCCAGCATGTGCAACATACATTTTCTGGAGCCATGGCGGCAATCGCTGCACTGTTGATGTCTATATGTATGTATGTATATATTTATTTATATAACGCTGTTAATGTACATAGCGCTTCCCAGCAGTAATACACGTGACAAAATCATATAGATAACAAATAATACAAATAACACATAATGGGAAGAAGTGCTTCAGACATCAAAGTAACATTTAGGAAAAGGAGTCCCTGCCCTGAAGAGCTTACAGTCTAATTGGTAAGTAGAAAGAACGTACAGAGACAGTAGGAAGGTGTTCTGGTAAGTGCGTCTGCAGGGGCCACGCTCGATGTATGAAGTTTAAAGGATCAGCCACAGAGTTAGTCATATGCTGTGTTAAGCAGGTGGGTTTTAAGATGGGCCATAAAGGTGGATAGAGAGGGTGCTAGTCGGATATTGAGGGGAAGGGCATTACAGAGGTTCGGGGCAGTCAGTGAGAAAGGTTTAAGGTGGGAGAGTTCTTAAGTCACGAGGCTTGATACGCAGACACTACCTGGCAATGCTTGCTATTCTTATAGAATAGACTCCAAAGAAGAAGGGACATAATTGTATTATTTATTCAAATTCTCATCTCTGTTAAATTGGAGTTTTCTTATTTTCTCCACTTGCTGACAGATCGTTTCCTTAGTCATTGTGCAGCAGAGCTTCCTTCTGCTAGGATGAGTTGTTGCAGACTGAGGCCAATAATCAAAAAGTAATTTTTTAAAGGGCTGAACTGATGCAATTAAATGCAAAAATAATTATTAAGCTCAGGTGTATTATTATTGTGAAATATGCCAATGCTACTAAACTATGACCTCATTATCATATTTTAAGACCATCTGGTTATGACTTTGTAGCGATTAAATCTGAATTTGATCGTAATTCCACAAATAGCGATGGCACAGTGCTAAACTTTTAATGCCACCACTATTTTTGAAATTACATCTAAACTCTATACCCCTTGTATGAAAGCATAGCACGAAGCATCAACACTAAAACTATCCCCAAATCCACAATTACAACACAGTTCATTCTGAGGTCAAGTTGTTGTCTGAGGCGTAACTGAAGAAACAAGGCTGCAAAAAATCCAAGGTTGCAATAAGCAAGCTTGAATTATAAAACAGATGGTGCAAATGATCATTGTTAGCTAATTGTTGTAAAGTAGCTTAACCTTCCACACACTGTCCATTTTACACGTTTTAAACCAGGAGAATGCCAGGGTAGGAATATAGAAATCCTATACCAGCAGACACGTCAATTTGGACACATATCTACTAAGCAGTCTCCTGCCCTAAGACACCTTCCATAATGGAAGACGCCTTACAACCATTGGCTGACATGAATGGACTGTGAAGTGTCTTCCATTGCTGAACGTTATTTAATCAGTAAAGGTGATGTCGTCAGTCACACACAGTTCTAACTGGTTTACCTTTCTGTTGACAGCTATTTCTCTCTGTCCTGGCGGGGAGAGGGGAGTTGGTGGGGGGCGGGGGGGAGAGCTCAGAACCTTGATGTCCTCCATGTAAGACGGATAGTATTTTGCAGAAGTAGGCTGCCTGTTAAGAATAATCTTCTAACTATAAGCACCAGATAGCTAAATAAAGGGCCCTAGAAATAATAGTTTGGATCCAGATTAGAAAAAACACTTTAACATTTCACTATGGTGTACTGTAAGTTAAGATGGTAAAAAAAGAATAGTAGAGAAACTCAGTTTTAAACAGTTCCATTTAAACTAAAAAAACAAATGATTTTTGGTCCATACATACTAAGCAATCTCCTGTCATATGTAGATTTGAATAGGGCTAAAAGGTGCCTTATGGCAGAAAATCACTTAATAAATATTGCCCTTTATCTCTGTACATATAGCAGCACTTGAAAAAAAAATAACAATTAGTTTTATATCAGGATATTTATTAAGGCGTTATAAATAAGTTGTTTTTTATTTTCACATTATTTTCCCACACCCGATTTCTACTGGGCTTCATGCTCATTCTTCTCACAAATGATCAAAACCTGATATTAATCCAAATTCCTGTGATGCTTCTCGGATCACTCATGCCAAGTTTTCCTTTTCATCTTTAGCTGCAAATTCTCAGTGGACTCCTGAGCTTTGTTAGTTTAAATGTAAAATATTTTTAAGTAGAATATATTAGTCCACATAGTAATCTGTCATTTGAAGGATTCGTTTGCTTGTTAGGCTACAGGTTGTGCTCTCATACATCATATTAATGTACTTCATGTTTTTCAATTAGTCATGGCAAATTAACTGTCCTTGATTTGCTATAGTCAAGGACAGTTCACTAAGCTTCAGTTGGGTATTTCCCAACTTTCATTTTTGGAAATAATCAGAGAAGGCTAAATATGTTTCATAAGAAATTGATTATGATCATTCAAAAACAGAAAGGTTGGATGGTCTCCACAGCTTTTTCCAATTACAGGTATTGGAATTAACTTCATTGATAATTTTGATTGATCATTTTCCCAGGGATAAGGTTTGGCAAAGCTTTGATGAATCCCACATTATGGGTTCGTTATTCAATTCTGCATAGTGCATAAAAGGACACTGACGTTTCCACCCATATCTAAACATTTTATTTTAAAAAAAAGATGTTAAAAATGTTTTTTTTTTAACGGACCTACAACGTATGTACGCTTTATTAACCATTACAGGGCACAAATCACGTAACTGGCATGTCATGGCCTCTTGCACACCAGAGGATCTTATGATTTACCAGGTACATCCTCGGGGGCACTGCCTCGTGTTTTAAGGGGATGATCTGCCCCCTCCACTTCTGTTCCAAGCATATGGAACCTGAACACTCTGGTTCCACCAGACTCCCAGTACTGTTAAAGTGAATCCAATATGTATTGAAACCCATAATAATTGTAGATGGAAAATGTAAATGATACATAATACGGAGCGTAGTACAACGTGGGAGGGAGGACAATAACAGTGTATGACAAAAAGAGTACATATATGTTAAGACAAACTGAAACCACAGGAGAATTTAGTAAGTGGTCTTCTGCCATAAGACCCCATCTGATGCTGCAAGACACTTTAGAGCCCATCAACCTAAATGACGTGTTATGTGTCTTCCATGGTCGGAACATGCCTTATGGCAGAAGACAGCTTACTACAGGGGTCATTGACTGAACCACTGACTGAGTCATCTGTGCTGATGCAGGGATAGCCTGATAACCTGACCTGTTGGTGGCCCTTGAGGACTGGAGTTGGCCACCCCTGGCTTATTAAGTATGATGCTTTTATGATGAAGTTATGTTATGTTGTCAGCTGTTAACAGTTTGCCAATAACAATATCTACTTCTCTGTCCACCCGTTTCCACTTCAGAAGGCAAGGTCAAAGGAGACTAGTGTAAATGTTTAGGACTCAAAGGAGTAGATTCCAGAAAATATTACATGCGTCATGCGGGTAACACATCAATTATATGATCAGCACGTAGCCCTCTTTGGTCCCACATCACTCCTAAAGACCTCATGCACAAAGCTGCAGTATAGCTGAATGTTCATCTGACAGCTGCTGACCCTGTGTGTAAGGGGTACATACACAGGCTGCAGGATTGCCGCTGATATGTAACTGTAGAGTGTTTTCTAATTGAAATGTGTTATTTAAATGCAAATTATATTTCCACTCTTACTTCACTCATACAAGTCCTTCTGCCTAAATATGTTTTAATGTATGTCTTGCGTACCTGACAACCTGACACATTTTAAATTGCTTTGGTTATTTTGAAATAATACTGTGAACAAAACATAAAGTAGGTCCACCTGGTATTATGTCTCTGAAGAAGTACAGTAGCAGCAAATTCTGTATTTTTTTGTTGTTTTTTTAAACCTCTTGACAGATGAAATACATTAGGAAGAAATATTGTACTTCAATTTTTCATGATGGAAAGTGCCAGCCATTTCTTTATTGAAAATTATCTGTCTTTATCTTGATTTACTGCTTCCAAAGACGTGTACTGTACACAATATAATTTAAGCAAAAAAGAAATGTAGACATTGAAACAAATTAAAACCCCAAAAAATGGCAATTTATTATGTAGCAAAATATTTGGTTATTTATGGTTTATCACGTTTCATAAATAAAATCGTTGGATGCATTGAGAGGAAATCTTATGAAAATATTTTATTCTAGACCATTGAAATAATAGTAGGATTTATGAGATTACTTAAGGGCAATTTGTCACAAAAAAACGGATGATAGTTAAAAGTTCTAGTAGCTGCCATGGTCTTGGTAAAGAACAGAATTGTTGTATAGTATATTGTGTTTCCTTTTAATGGACCAAACAAAAAGGTTCTTCATATACAGTATGCGTAGTGTATACCATAGAGTTGTTTGCAGAGGAGACCTGTGAGGTTTCAAAAGCTCTTTAATCTAAGAAGGACACTGTTGCTTTTCCATTTCCAACCTACAGTATGACAAATGATTATCAGAATATATATATATATATATATATATATATATATATATATATATATATATATATTTATATATCCATTCACCATCACAGGGGTGCTCATCTCCAGTCCTCAAGCCCTCCCCCAGCAGAGCAGGTTTTCAGTATAGCCTAGCTTCAATCAGAGGCTTAGACAAAGCATCTGATTGAGCCTCATGTGCTGAAGCAGGGATATCCTTAAAACCTGGCCTGTTGGAAGGGGTTTGAGGACTTGAGTTGAGCACTCCATGCATCACCATCCATAGACAATGAAAGAGCTATCAATCGGTTCTTCCTTTCTGTGTCTGGGTCAGCTGGGGCTTCCTATGTTTGTCAGATTAAAGCACACGATCCAGTCCTGGTGGCACTCTCCCAAAGTCATTTCAGTTTCAACTGTGCAATCATACTACCCTGGAACCCACAAACATGGGTCTCCTTAAAGCTCCTAAGTGGATCGCCACTGGATCACTAGTCGCTATTGTTTGCTGTCCAGAACTACAACGGTATCTGATGATTTTGAAATATCATACCATCCTTCTTAACGAAATAAAACATTCTTGGCTAGTGCTTTTTCTTTGGTTCATCTTGCGGCTTAGATTGTAGGCTCCTGAGAGCAAGGAATCCCTCTCGTTTTGTTTCAGTTGATGGCTGTGGCTCTCACCTTCATGTTGACCTTGTACTTACAAGGCAGAACACACATTCAGATTTGAAATTTATTTAAATACAACTTTATTTGTGCACATAATGTTGAGGTTCCATTCATCATTTCCACTTCCTCCATACAGTAAGTATACACATTTTTAAATATGTTGCTTATCTCAGAAAATGTATAAATGACAGCACTGCCAATATATATTTTCCTAATTACACAATTAAAATGTATCTTTATATTCTAATTGGGGTTATTTCTTAAAGTACTATACTTTGGAGACAGAAATGTGCCACTACTCGTGCAAAAGAAACAAATTCATAAAGACAAAAATTCCCTTGCAAGTAAAAAATCTTCTTTTGAATGTAAAATAAAATGTACACTGAAAGTGCATATCATTAATTTATTTCTAGCACTGTATTCCCAGAAGACACTTCACTTGCTTCAAAATGGGTTTGTATGTACAGCTAAACCCCGTTATAACGTGATCTGTTACAACGCGAATCCACTAATAACGTGATGCAAGCATGGCTCCCAATTTTCGTAAGTAATGTGGATTTTTTCTTCTGAACACGTTATATACATATATACAGTACCATGCAGCTCTTCCTACCATGCTGGCTCTCGTGCTGATTTTCCTCCTTCTCCCTGTCAGCCGTAAGCTGACGGCAGAAGCAGGGAGAGGAAAGAGCTGCCAGCTGCTGCTGCTGCTGGGTCACTCCTGCGTGGGGGTGCCGCTGCGCTGCCAGGCTGGGAGAGTTATCTCAGCTCTCCCTCTCCGGCGGCTGCAAAACCGCTGGGGGCGCACATCTCTCGTGCAAAAAAAATTTGAACGCAATGTCATTCTGTGGACCCCAAGCACCGCGTTATACCGGGGTTGAGCTGTATATATGTAGCCATGTATCCTCTTGGCTACTAATCTTCCCTACCTAACACATAAGCCCTGGTACTAGCGCAGGCAGTGTTAGGGTTAAATCTAGGCCCTTGCTTTGGCTAAAACAAGAAAAAGGCGCACAACGCACATAGTGAAGTACAATATAAAAAGTGTGCTTTACTAAGGAAGAATAAGTTCTGCGTACATCAAAGTTGATAAATTCAGACAAAGGATAAGTGGGGTTACCACACAGCAGGACGGCTGAAGTCGTCGCTCATCACCTGATGTGAAGGGAAGAACAGCAGACCAGCAATCATCAAACACGGCGCGGGAGCCCTCTGGATCGATAGATCACACTCACTCCGTCTTTAGGTTGTAAAATGATAAGTCCACGGTGTGAGTCAATACACACAAGTCCCAGAGTAGTATACAGCAGTTCCCGTCAGTGACTCTACTGTATCATGCCGCCGTGCCACGTGGGAACGCCCGCTGATGACGTCACTGGCTTCGCTACCAGTGCAGGGCTCACGGCTGTCACAGCAATGGCGCGCGGCACCGCTCGGCTCACAGGGAGACACAGGCTGTCAGAACGGGAATCAGCTGCCACAGGGGGCAACGGGGGTTCAAATAAAGATATAAAACACAATGTGGGAATAAGAATTGAGCATGAAACACAGTCCAACGCATTTCGTAACACTAAGTTACTTCATCAGGGTAGTATGCAGCTGGGGGAGGGAGTACATATTTATATGTCAGCCATCCAATAGACAGTAAGGTGTCATAATTGCTGCACCAATCAGCGAAGGTTCATCATTCACAATGCTGCAAACACAGTGTTATTAAAAGAAACAAAACCTATACACAATAAAATACAATATATAAAAAAACAGTGTCAAAGAGTTCTTTTTACAGGTTTGCGGAACTGCAATGGGCACAAGATTTGCTCCAAGTTTCGCAAACCTGTATATGGGTCAGTGGGAGTCACAGAGCATTTGGAGCAACAACCCCTTCGGACACCATATCGTCATTTGGCGTCGCTATATTGACAATATTTTGTGTGTCTGGGAGGGGGATGATTTGTCCGTTTGCTCTTTCCTTGCATATCTTAATACCAATGATAAAAACTTGGTGTTCACACAAGTTTCTGACTCCACTACCATTAATTTTTTGGATTAATTTTTTAACAATTGTCTGCGTTGAATGATGGTAATATTTCCACTAAAGTCTTCTTTAAAGAAATTGATGCCAACAATTTGTTGATGGCAACGAGCAACCACAAAAGATCGTGGATTAGCAACATCCCTAGAGGACAATTTATCAGAATTAAACGCAATTGTAGTGGAGAACATGATTTTGAGGAGCAATGAAAAGTTGTTATTTGATAAATTCATCGAAAGAGGCTACACAAGTGTTGATTTATGCAGGGATCTTGATTTAGTAAGAGGTATGGATAGGCAGACTATGTTAGTCCCTAAAACCAAGGATCAAAAACATGACCAAATGAATTTGTTAGAAGTACCATTTATTACCACGTTTAACTCAGTGAGTAAGAAAATAGAGAAAATTATTCATAGACATTGGGCTATTTTATGCAATGATCCAGTTTTAAGTGATCACCTTTCAAATACCCCTAAATTCATTTATACGAGGGCCAGTACCCTCAAAAACTCACTGGCTCCCAGTGATGTGGGTTTTAATTGTGTCAACCCTGCCCCTGTTACTTGGATTGGAAACAAATCAGCTGGTAATTTCCAGTGTGGTAATTGTTCAGTATGTAAAAATTTACACCCAGAAAGGAAAACATTCAGGTCTTTCGCTAACGGTGAGAGCTTTGTTATTGATTCCTTTATCAACTGTAATTCGACTTATGTTGTCTATTTGGAGAACTGTGAGTGCGGCCTTCAATATATAGGTCGCACTAAAAGATGCCTAAAGATTCGTATACAGGAGCATATAAGAAATATCAAAAATGGTTATGAGAAGCATAGCCTCTCCCGTCACTATACATCACACCATAATAAAGATCCCTCTAAACTTTGGTTTAAGGGTATCAAAGTGGTACCCAAGGAAAGGAGGGGAGGCGATAGAATCAAAAGCCTCTCCTACCAAGAAACCTATTGGATTTACCAAATGGGCTCGCTGACCCCTAATGGGTTAAACGAGGATATAGACATTTGGTCCCTGTATTGAATCTTTGGATATCTTCCTTTGCTCTATATAAATGATTGCTTTTTATACACCTGTATGTGTCTAATAGTGATTTTTCTCTTTCAGAGCTTGTCATCTACATTGACTTATTATATATTTTTAATAACACTGTTTTTTTATATATTGTATTTTATTGTGTATAGGTTCTGTTTCTTTTAATAACACTGTGTTTGCAGCATTGTGAATGAGCTTTTTGAAGAACCTTCGCTGATTGGTGCAGCAATTATGACACCTTACTGTCTATTGGATGGCTGACATATAAATATGTACTCCCTCCCCCAGCTGCATAATCCCTGATGAAGTAACTTAGTGTTACGAAACGCGTTGGACTTTGTTTCATGCTCAATTCTTATTCCCACATTGTGTTTTATATCTTTATTTGAACCCCCGTTGTCCCCTGTGGCTGCTGATTCCCGTTCTGACAGCCTGTGTCTCCCTGTGAGCCGAGCGGTGCCGCGCGCCATTGCTGTGACAGCCGTGAGCCCTGCACTGGTAGCGAAGCCAGTGACATCATCAGCGGGCGTCCCCACGTGGCACAGCGGCGTGCTATCGGCATGATACAGTAGAGTCACTGACGGGAACTGCTGTATACTACTCTGGGACTTGTGTGTATTGACTCACACCGTGGACTAATCAATTAAAGACGGAGTGAGTGTGATCTATCGATCCAGAGGGCTCCCCCGCCGTGTTTGATGATTGCTGGTCTGCTGTTCTTCCCTTCACATCGGGTGATGAGCGACGACTTCAGCCGTCCTGCTGTGTGGTAACCCCACTTATCCTCTGTCTGATTTTATCAATTTTGATGTTCGCAGAACTTATTTTTCCTTAGTAAAGCACACTTTATATATTGTACTTCACTATGTGCGTTGTGCGCCTTTTTCTTGTTTTGTCTTTCTAGATCTGGGGATGTTGAGCCACCTCCTAAGAAAGGCTGCAGACGCACCATCAGTGTCCTATAAGGTCATTTTATGTGTTTTTTTGCACATTATATTCACTATTGTGTTTTAATACCTATACACCAGTTATTAGCTGCGCACTTTTTTTCTTTTGTCCTTGCTGTGGCTGCAGCAGTAAATAACTCCCTTGAGTGACAAGGGGGTGGGCCTAAGGCCTGTGTACTGCCCTATCAGGGGCTCAGACGTAGGACCCTCCACCTCGGTACAAAAGGGACTGCAGATCCAAATTTAGAGAGAGATCCCCTCCCTCAGGGGAGTGGGAACAACTACCCTATCTTCCACCAGGGGTTATGGGAGAAAAGGATAGACCTTCGGGGCCTCAAGCTCCTTGGGTTGATTCCAGGGACCAGAGAAAGAGAAAAGAGAGTGTACATGTCGGTATGCTGTATGAAGAATAAAGAACTGTTCCTGTTTGATACTCCTGCCTTAGGCTGCAGTTTCTTCAGGGAGAGAGTGAGTGTTTTCCACAGGGGACAGCACCTATCCCTATAGGCCCTGTGGGAATTGAGGCGCTGCAACACCGAGTGAAGAGCTGGGAAGATCCTTAAAGCCTGTCCTGTTCGTCCCCAACTAACACTGGCGGACACTGGTATCCTGTAAGCCTAGCAAGTGAACAGCACAACAACAACACCATTTAACAGTGAAATCTCCCAGAGGGAGGGGGAACACCTGATATATATATATATATATATATATATATATATATATATATATATATATATATTTCTGTCCTTGAATGCTCAAGTTTTAAGGTGTAAAGATAAAGTACTGTAAGGGGCAAGATGCTGCAGCATCAAATAATTAGGCTGATGTCTATCTGATGGATGAATATTTCTAAATGTCCGATAACTACAGTTATTTATTGCAAATCTTTCAGATATGAGTACCGATTGCCTGATTATAAGGCAATGTTTTTTCTTTCAATAAAGTTAATTTGAAAAGTACATATTCTTACCTTACCTTATAATCGGGCCCGTCCACTTTGTGAGACAATCAACAGTCAGATGTATGAGGTACGAGGGAAAATGGAGGAAGCACCACCTTGGCGGCCTGAAGCAGCCATATTGCTTGTGGTAGGAATCTCAATCTGAGAGACGCAGACAGAGAGACAGAGAGACAGAGACAGAGACAGAGAGAGAGACAGAGACAGAGAGAGAGACAGAGAGAGACACAAGGAAAGAGACAGAAATAGAGACACAGAGGAAGGCCAAGAGAGACACAGAGTGTATGCGTGTGTGTGTTTGTATGTTTGTGTGTAAACTGTTTTCTTTCCAGCTGCTTCTAAAATTAGAGGGTCACGTTATTTTTGGGGTTGACCTATAATCATCAAAATGATTTGAGTATTCACTGCAATTCAATATTATTTAAGTGATCTCAAGCAAAAATTGTGGTTTAACAAAAATAGTCAAAATGTCACACGTCAATGACAATTATTTCAGCCGACTAAACCCTTCCAATGATACTTTCAGAGTTTTCAGTAAGATAATACATGACTTTGAACTAAATTGTGATTTAATGATGTAAGCGCAACAGGGATAATCCTAACTCTGGCTATTTTAACTTATATTCAAAGCATTTTGGGGGTTTCCCTTGGTACAGTTTATGTAAAATAATATTTTTCAATTCATGTTGTCATCCTATGCCTGAGACTAGAACTGTGCAAACTTACCCAAATTCACAGTTTTTTTTTTTTTTGTAATTTCAAAAAAAAGTTCAGAAACTCGCAAAATGTTCGGTAAAACTGTTCAAAAACATATAATGAAATGTAAAATACATAGTCCAGCAGTCATGAAGCCGTGATGCAGAACAACACTGCTGATTTGGCGCTAACTACCATTCAAGTTAATGGCAGCTACCGCCAGATTGACCCTGATGTCCCGCGTCGCAACTTCATGACACTTGGCAATTAAGTTAGAGTTATAATTTAAATAGTAAGCTCTTTGGTCAAGGACTCCCTTTCCTAATATTACTTTGATGTCTCAAGCGCTTATTTCCATTATGTGATTATATTATGATGCTAGAAATCTGTTTATTATATTAAAATGTATGAATGAGAACTTATATCAAGACAATTGAACGAGAATATGTTTTAAGGTTTAGAATTCCTATGTAAGCCAAAAGAGATGAATTGCAGTTAAGGTTTAATGCATAACAGATGTTGGAGGTTGGCTTAGGGATAACATTTCAGGCCTGGTCTAACGTGGCTCAAGTTCTTTGTTAGGCTGCCGTCCCAGAGATAACTGTGACATGCGCGCCCGGCGGGGAGCGGGGCGGCACGTGCACAGCGCTAACCGCGATCTGCGGTCTCCAGGAGAAGAGGGAGCTTGCGACGGGAGGGGGCGTGGTCGGGGATTTGCGGGGGCGTGGCCATCACGTCACGCGTCAAGTTCGTCCTAATTGGGTGAACCGCCGGTGGGGTGTGGCCACGCCTCCGTCGCAAGGTTTAAACTCAATTTAATTGAGTTTAAAAAATCTTGCAGTACGGCGCGGCTGCACCTTCAGCGTGAAGGTGCGTACTGGGCCCTTCCCCATTGAGGGGCGGTGCTTACACGCACAGCGCACGCCGCGCCGTGCGCTGGGACTGCAGCCTTAGAGAAAGACCATGAGGAGAAAGGTGCGGAGTTAGTGATCAATAAATACAGCTGTATCTTGATCAGCTCTCTCTCTGCATGAAACATCTAAGCTGCATGTGAGAAATACAAGCTATCTCTCTCGCTCTTTGTTCTATCATTTCCCTCTGAGAGAGACAGAGCACATTTTATCATCATTGACTGAACTTCCAGCTGTAAGTGATGCTATAAGAATAAACCATAACTTTGTCTGCTTGCCAACGGTTGTGTGAAGTATTGGTATCTTTATGAACAAGGAATAAGTGGAATTATTCTAACTATGTCACATGTAATACTTCTGTGTAGCGCTATGTACATGGAAAGCGCTATATTAATAAATATAGACCTACATACATACATACCTTAAAACAGTCCCTTCTACCCCACATGGAGAGATACCTGTGAACACATCTCGCCACACTCAACTATTGCTTTAGATATAAGGAGAGATAACATAAAACCCTGCTCAAAGCAAAGTTACTTTGAATAAGATTACAGTAACTGAATTGTTTCAGTGTCGTGTAGGAAGAGAAAATCTTTGAATAACTATTAAAAGCGTACCTTGTTTTAATTATTGGAGTAGCTTTCTATTCTTTGTCTAATCCAATTAGGCTTAATACATAGAGCTAAAAAGTAATACATTTCAAAGCAGAATTACTTCAAAGGGAAATCATTTGGGGCTTATTTATGGGTGTTTCAACTTGATTAGGCTGCACTTAACCAATTTTATGCGTGCTGTTTTCTTTCTAGGTTTTAATCAATGTGCAATGTTGCTTTGCTCGTAACACTTAAAAGCTTTTGTATATTTTGCAAATGTGAGTTGGAGGAGGAGGAGGAGGAGGGGGAGAGGAGGTTGGGGGAGGGGGGAGGAGGAGGAGGGGGGGAGGGGGGAAGAGGTTGTGGAGGAGGGGGGGGAGGGTTTTGGGGGGGAGGAGGAGGCAGTGGAGGAGGATGGTGGAGGTGGAGGAGGGAGAAAGAGGAGAAGGTGGAGGAGGGTGGAGGCGGGAAGAGGTTGAGGAGGTAGAGGAGTCCATTTTAGAGTGTCTCCAGTTGTATATATGGCCCCTCAAACCTCCCTCAGAATAACATAGGTATAGACACGTGTTCAAAAAGGAGCACACCTGAGGTACTCTAAAAGATATGCAAAGTCTATTTAAATGAATCACACCCCACACCTCTAAAATATGACCAATACTAACAAATCTATGGGCCCTTGTGAAGAAGGCGGCACTAGTGTCTGCAGGGCCGGTGCAAGGATATTCGTACCTTCCGCCCTGCGCCCCCCAGATTTGTTTTTTCTCATGTTATTATAGCCCCATTATTTCTCACCTCCCTCCTCTTACTCTCTCATCTTACTCCCTCCCACTCCTCCTCTCTCATCCCCCCTCCTCCTCAATTACTCCCACTCCTCCTCTCTCACCCCTCCTCCTCTGCTCTCCCCCCCTCCTCCATCTCTCACCTGCCTGGCTTAGTAAATCTGAGGTGGATCAGGGAAGCAGAGGAGGAGTATGGCTGGTGGCAGCAGGAGAAGAGGACAGAGAAGGAGGATGGCGGGCGCAGTGGGAGAAGAGGACAGAGGAGGATGTAGAGCAGAAGAAGAGGAGAATGTCAAGTGGTGGAAGAAGAGGATGGAGGATTAGCAGTCCCGGAATGGAACTGCTTCTAAAAAAAGCCATTTTTTCGAAGGGTTTGGACATGCAAGAAGGGCTTAGAAAATAGCAAAATATATCAATCTGATCAGAAAGGGATTTTTCTGTACGGATTTGCCCAACTCGTAGCTAGTAGAATATCTCCCATAAATTCTCAGCCCCCTCCTATATGGAAGAATAATCATGATGGTTATTGTAGGTAAATGTGTATCCAAATATTCTTTCACTGTAGCTGTTATATATAAAAATATATATTTGTGGAAATTCAACAATTACTAGTAGAGGGCAATTCTCGTTTTATTCCATTTTAGAAAATAAGTACTTACACGGAAAATATGTTAAACAAATATGAGATGGGTGTTTCTCTAATCTAATCCTCCACCTTTACTAATAAATTAGATCATTTAAGCTTAAAATCTTGGCAAAAATAAAATAACAGATGGTGTGGGACCTACAACATTCGTACACATAAGGATGCAGAAGGCGTGCTATAAATGTCTATAAAGCATTCATAATTTTTTTTAGGGTTTTTAAGAGGATTTCCCAAGCTTTGTGGTATGTATGTGAAACAAACACCTCTTAATTACCCTATAGTATATGATCCATGATGTGCAAATAACCTTGCTCCTAACCCCTGGTGGTTTGTGCGTGCTGCCAGGGAGGTTGGTGATGTAGATTGTGTGATATGTATCCACAGCCGGATACAAAAAGATCCCTGTTATGGCGCACTGCAGAACTTTATATTATAATGCGGTCAGAGGTAGCAAAAGACAATAAATAAAATCAATTTTATTAACATTTTGTATGTAATTTAAAAATAGACATATAAAACCGGGTGGGATATATGTCTATATGTTGTAGTCACTCAGTTGTTCCATTCAAATCGTATTGGGATAAGTTTATGGAGCAGTCTGAATCAGTAAAGCTAGTAAAGTGTTTTGCCGGGGGTATAGAGCTCACTTCAGTATGTATTGTTTTGATTAAGGCTCTGTATCTTGTGTCTGACTGCGCATGCGTCACAGTGAGCTGTGGGATTAGTATTGTATCGAGCTGCCTGGTGAGAAAATAGAGGTAAGTAAATGGCGTAATATAACCCTTTGTATGTTAGGCAGACGGTGGTAAGCTTAAAGTTCCTTTAATTCCCCTTTTGTATGCATGTCCTCCAAATCACATTATCAACAGTGGTATGCAGGAATTCCTGATAGGGGATGGACAAGTAGGATGTTCATTGACTCCGTTAGATGTATTGGGTCTAAGTATGTATTGCACAATATGTCAAAATACCATGATTATTGCCCAGTAAGAGGGATGCAGTTGTAGGGATGTGAGTCTACCAAGATGGGTATGTTGGCTATAGTAGTACCTCTCTGATTCAAGTAAATGTACTGGTAGCGTCAATTTGCCCCAGAACATATATTCGTATTGCGTGCATGTAACTGCGCATGCGTCACGGTGGGTCCGTGCGGAGAGAAACGGGGTAGATGTGACTGGATAAGTAAATAAAAGTGTTTTCTGTCCTTTAGTAGAGAAGGGCTACGAGCCGCAAGATCATTACTTATCTTAGTTGTTGTTTAGTGTATTACGCTGGGGTATACATTGTATCAAAATCACATGTAGCATTTCTTTTGTTTCACTGAGAGGGGTAAGGGTGGAGATGGATAAGCGGGAGTTTAAACTGTGGTAGTACCTCTGATTAAAGTGCATGTATTAGTGGCTTCAATAACCCTATAGCTTATATTATTATTACGTGAGTCTTACTGCGCATGTGTCACAGTGAGTCTGTGTTGGTCCTATTCTAATGACCAGGGCGACACACAGGGGAGAACCGGGGTAAGTATACCAGCATGTGTAAATGAAAGTGTTGTTCAATCTTTCAGTAGAGGAGTCTATGAGCCGCATTAAGTAGTTATACGTAAATCGCTGGTAGCACCTGTGGTGTGAATATGCTTAGCAAAAAATGCTGCAGTAATCACTGTGTAAATGGATAGGGGGGAGTGTTGCCCTATAGTTGGGGCAAAGCCCCTATGTAGTATGGACAAAAGGTACTTCCATATGGTAATGCGTTAACAAACACCTCTTTAAATGGGTGTATCAGGACTACGAAGTAATGCTGCAGTCTAAGACATTCACGTTGAGTTTTAACTCAGTGGCAAGCTGTCGGCAAACCGGCAAACCCGACGTTTTAACTGAGGTTGACTACAGTTGATAAGCTGTCGGCAAATACCCGACGTATAGTACGTTTCGTCGCTGTCTGCTACTTCTTCCGGGGTGGGCGTATCCGCGTCCCTGTTGGCCCCTATATACGGAATTGTTGCCATGGCAACCTAGGGACGCCAATTAGTGCCGAAAAACATAAGTGGTGGTGCACAGATACTGCACCTATCTGATCCTATGCAATGTGTAGGATCAATTTATTCTGACCTTGTAAATTTCTGTATGGGGTCTATACAGATTCCACTGAATGTGGACAGGCTAAACAGGAGTCCAAAAATAGTTATCCTCTAGTGATCATAAAAAAGAGGTGTATACAAAGCCTTCATTGATGCCAGATGGATATTGAGTGTGTAACATATATATCCATCTGGCTTCACACTGCAGCAGTTTCTTGTCCCAATTACCCTTACGGATGTTAGGGGGTACATGGTCAATCCATTGGAATGTTAGTGTGTTGACGTTTCCTGCATGTTTTTCCCGAACATGTCGGGAGACAGTAGTGTCTATCGAATTCCTGATTGATCCAAGGTGTTCCAACACTCGTCTTCTTAGTTCTCTTTTGGTTTTGCCAACATACTTCATTCCGCACGAGCATGTAATGAAATAGATGATCCCTGTGCTTTTGCAGTTAATTAAGTTTTTGATTATGAAGGTTTTTGTATCTCCTGTGTTTATAAACGTTTTGCTTTCTTTCATAAAATTGCATGCCTTGCAGCTATGGCATTTATAGAAGCCTTTGATGCTTAACCATGTTGTACTTTTTTTGTTGTTTTTTAGTAAAGTGGCTGTGTACCAAATGATCTCTGATATTCCCTGATCGTCTCCACACAATTGAAGGTCTATCTTTAAGAACCAAATTGAGGTCGTCATCGCCCATCAAAATATGCCAGTGTTTGGTAAGTATTTGGTTGATATCTTTCCATTGGTTGTGATACGTAGTTATACACCTTATTTATTTTTCGGAGTTTTCTTTGATTTTGTTTTTGAGGAGATCTTCGCGGGATGTGTTGACCACGGGATGGTAAGCTGTTTTTAGTTGTCTTGCTGAGTAGCCACGGCTTGGGAAGTTGTCCCTCATTTTCTTAAACTCAGTTTTGAAGGTTCATATATCAGAGCAGTTTCGTCTTATGCGAAGGTACTGCATGTGGGTATACCTCTGATGAGTGGTTTAGGGTGAAAACTATCCGCTCTTAGGTAGCTGTTTGTTGCAGTTTTTTCTTGTAGTTGCAAGTAGTGAGGTACCCTTCTTCGTTTTTGGAGATTCTTAGGTCAAGGAAAGTGATGTTTGTGGCGCTTATCTCTGAGGTGAGTCTGAGATTGTGTTCGTTTGAGTTAAGCAGATTAAGAAAAATGTCCAATTCCCTTCTGCTGCCGTTCCAGAGCAACATGATGTCATCAATATACCTGATCCACATCTCTATGTGGTCAGTATATTGAGACATGCCTTCAGAGAATACGCTAACCTCTTCCCACCATCCTAGGTAGAGGTTAGCGTCTGTGGGGGCGCACGTAGTCCCCATGGCTGTCCCTTGTATTTGTAGGTAATACTTGGAGTCAAAAAGAAAGTAATTGTGTTGGAGGACGAACTCAAGGAGTTCTAGGACAAAATGGTTATGATCGGAGAAAAGGCAGCTACGTGAGGATAAATAGTATCTAACCGCCAGAAGGCCTACTTCATGCTGGATACTCGTGTACAGGGACTCAACATCGAAACTGACTAATAGAGTTTCTTTCTGGGTCTGTATCCCTTCAATTCTATTAAGGACATCTTTAGTGTCTTGTACATACGACGGTAGTGCCGTGACGAATTTCCTAAGTACTTGGTCGATGTATATACTTGGGTTTTCTGTCAGTGAGCCGATTCCTGATACTATCGGTCTACCTGGTGGTTTCTGTTTATTTTTATGTATCTTTGGGATGCTTTAAAAGGTGGCTGTGACAGGATGTTTGTTACTCATGAATTCTCGTTCTTTCTTCGTTATGACTTTATTTGTCATCCCTTTTTCCAAGATTTTCTCCAGTACTTTTTGGAATATCTCTGTCGGATCTTTGTCCAAAACCCTGTATCATTGTTTTCTCCGAACATAACCATTTTGTCCTAGAACTCCTTGAGTTCATCCTCCAACACAATTACTTTCTTTTTGACTCCAAGTATTACCTACAAATACAAGGGACAGCCATGGGGACTACGTGCACCCCCATATATGCTAACCTCTACCTAGGATGGTGGGAAGAGGTTAGCGTATTCTCTGAAGGCATGTCTCAATATACTGACCACATAGAGATGTGAATCAGGTATATTGATGACATCATGTTGCTCTGGAATGGCAGCAGAAGGGAATTGGACATTTTTCTTAATCTGCTGAACTCAAACGAACACAATCTCAGACTCACCTCAGAGATAAGCGCCACAAACATCACTTTCCTTGACCTAAGAATCTCCAAAAACGAAGAAGGGTACCTCACTACTTGCAACTACAAGAAAAAAACTGCAACAAACAGCTACCTAAGAGCGGATAGTTTTCACCCTAAACCACTCATCAGAGGTATACCCACAGGGCAGTACCTTCGCATAAGACAAAACTGCTCTGATATATGAACCTTCAAAACTGAGTCTAAGAAAATGAGGGACAACTTCCCAAGCCGTGGCTACTCAGCAAGACAACTAAAAACAGCTTACCATCGCGCGGTCAACACATCCCGCGAAGATCTCTTCAAAAACAAAATCAAAGAAAACTCCAAAAAATAAATAAGATGTATAACTACGTATCACAACCAATGGAAAGATATCAACCAAATACTTACCAAACACTGGCATATTTTGATGGGCGATGACGACCTCAATTTGGTTCTTAAAGATAGACCTTCAATTGTGTGGAGACGATCAGGGAATATCAGAGATCATTTGGTACACAGCCACTTTACTAAAAACAACAAAAAAAGTACAATATGGTTAAGCAACAAAGGCTTCTATAAATGCCATAGCTGCAAGGCATGCGATTTTATGAAAGAAAGCAAAACGTTTACAAACACAGGAGATACAAAAACCTTCATAATCAAAAACTTCATTAACTGCAAAAGCACAGGGAAGAGAACTATGAAGACGAGTGTTGGAACACCTTGGATCAATCAGGAATTCGATAGACACTACTGTCTCCCGACATGTTCGGGAAAAACATGCAGGAAACATCAACACACTAACATTCCAAGAGAGTGACCATGTACCGCCTAACATCCGTAAGGGTAATTGGGACAAGAAACTGCTGCAGTGTGAAGCCAGATGGATATATATATTACACACTCAATATCCATCTGGCATCAATGAAGGCTTTGTATACACCTCTTTTTTATGATCACTAGAGGATAACTATTTTTGGACTCCTGTTTAGCCTGTCCACATTCAGTGGAATCTGTATAGACCCATACAGAAATTTACAAGGTCAGAATAAATTGATCCTACACATTGCATAGGATCAGATAGGTGCAGTACCTGTGCACCACCACTTATGTTTTTCGGCACTAATTGGCGTCCCTAGGTTTCCATGGCAACAATTACGTGTATAGGGGCCGACAGGGACGCGGATACGCCCACCCCGGAAGAATTCGCAGACAGCGACGAAACGTACTGTACGTCGGGTATTTGCCGACAGCTTATCAACTGTAGTCAACCTCAGTTAGAACGTCGGGTTTGCCAGTTTGCCGACAGCTTGCCACTGAGTTAAAACTCAACGTGAATGTCTTAGACTGCAGCATTACTTCGTAGTCCTGATACACCCATTTAAAGAGGTGTTTGTTAACGCATTACCATATGGAAGTACCTTTTGTCCATACTACATAGGGGCTTTGCCCCAACTATAGGGCAACACTCCCCCCTATCCATTTACACAGTGATTACTGCAGCATTTTTTGCTAAGCATATTCACACCACAGGTGCTACCAGCGATTTACGTATAACTATTTAATGCGGCTCATAGACCTCCTCTACTGAATGATTGAACAACACTTTCATTTACACATGCTGGTATACTTACCCAAGTTCTCCCCTGTGTGTCGTCCTGGTCATTAGAATAGGACCAACACAGACTCACTGTGACGCATGCGCAGTAAGACTCACATAATAATAATATACGTTATAGGGTTAGTGAAGCCACTAATACATGCACTTTAATCAGAGAGGTACTACCACAGTTTAAATTCCCGTTTATCCATCTGCACCCTTACCCCTCTCAGTGACTCAAAAGAAACGCTACATGTACTTTTGATACAACGTATACCCCAGTGTAATACACTAAACAACAACTAAGATAAGTAATGATCTTGCGGCTCGTAGCCCTTCTCTACTAAAGGACAGAATACACCTTTATTTACTTATCCAGTCACATCCACCCCGTTTCTCTCTGCACTCACCCACCGTGACGCATGCGCAGTTACATGCACGCAATATGAATATATGTTCTGGGGCAAATTAACGCTACCAGTACATTTACTTGAATCAGAGAGGTACTACTATAGCCAACATACCCATCTTGGTAGACTCACATCCCTACAACTGCATCCCTCTTACTGGGCAATAATCATGGTATTTTGACATATTGTGCAATGCATACTTAGACCCAATACATTTAACGGAGTGGAACTGCATTAGGCAGTAAGGCATTTAAAGTGAGCTTTTAAGTGATAAATACAGTTAGACTACAGTTAATATACTCACTTTCTTCATGCAATGACCAATAACCTCAGCTGATATGACATGGATCTAATTGCATTCTCTTCACAGGTATGTTCCTGATGCTGTGCAAATCCTGTGTAAAAGCCTGACTGTGGCCTTGTAGAATTGATATAAGTATGTTCCTGATGCTGTGCAAATCCTGTGAAAAAGCCTGACTGTGGCCTTGTAGAATTGATATAAGAATGTTTCTGATGCTGTGCAAATCCTGTGTAAAAGCCTGACTGTGGCCTTGTAGAATTGATATAAGTTAGTATGTTTGAATGTAAAAAGTTTTCTTTTTTTTTTTTTCCTTGTAACTCTGTGCTGTTTATTGACCAAATGGAACAAGCTGACTGATTGGGGAGGGGGAGGGTCATGTGACTGTTTTTTCTGTATAATACCAACACCTTTGTTGCATTGGGCAGGAACTGCATTAGGCAGTGAGGCATTTAAAGTAAGCTTTTAAGTGATAAATACAGTTAGACTACAGTTTGACTAGAGGTGACTGGGGACTGGATCTACTGCAAACTCTTTTTACTCAAGACAACAAACGGTAAGCTATACATATCACACTATGATCCCAAGCTTGCTAACCTGCCTATTTCAACCCCCCACCCCTTTACAATTTATTTACTGCAGCCTCTCCCAAAACTGACTGCACAATACACTGAAACCCTGAATGACTCTAGCATTGCAATACAGCTAAACATTTGACAAGGAACAGGCACACACCTGCTGTTTAGTCTGCTCACACTCACTCTGCTCACAACAGCTCCTTGCAGCACTGCCTACCTCTGGCATCATGAACCTGCTATGTATTTTAACTTTTTTCTTTATCCTGGCCTCATGGAGATGTTACTGCCTGTATCCACTACAAACTCCTCCATCCTGGCCCACACCCAACATCACCATACACCCTGGACTACTCAAAAGCCTTGCACTATCTACTGAATGTTGGTGGAGAACCCTGAAACCAGCACACCAACGACTGCTCACTCTAATGGCAAACACCACAAATCTACAACTTGCAAACAACTAACCACATTTCTACTCATACTATTACTCTCTTTAGCAGGTGATATTGAACCTAACCCAGGTCCTCCCATTTCAGCTCTGTCCCATGCCCCTGAGAATTCCACCTTTAAATTCCAAAAAGGGCTATCTGTCGCCTATATAAATATCCGGAGCCTGCTGCCCAAACTGGATGAACTAAGGGCATGGTGCCTTATGCATAAACCTAAAGCCATCGTTCTTACAGAAACATGGCTATCCCCTAAAACCCCTGATGCACATATTGCCATTCAGGGATACTCCATTTTTAGGAGAGATAGGTCAAAGAGAGGAGGAGGGGTGTTATTTTATATTGCAGACACCTTACAATTTACACTGTTAAATTGCCCACCAAGCCCACCCTCTTTTGAAACTCTAGTTGGCAAAATCTGCCTCCCCTTTTCTAAGCCCATCTTGCTCGCTGGCATCTACCGCCCCCCTAAAGCCCCTCTACAATCCCTGACTGATATCACCCAATTTCTTGGCTCCATTTCCTCTCTGAATGAGAAGAGTGAGCTGCTAGTTCTTGGAGATTTCAACTTCAATTGGCTTTATCCTAAAAACCACAAAATCCAGATACAACTCAAGTCACTTAACCTATCCCAACTCATTTCCCAACCCACACGGATAAACCTGAAATCGCATAACCATTCCTTGCTAGACTGGATTCTCTCCTCAAACCCCAGCAGAATCCAATCCTCTGGCATCCTTCCTGACATTTTCAATGACCATGCAATAGTGTACTGTGTAAGGAAAATTAAACCGCCCCAATCAAGCCCTAAAGTTCTCCTCACTAGAACATTTAAAAACTTTAACCCACAACAGTTTCTGGATGACCTTACCAACTGCCCA
Organism: Ascaphus truei; assembly: GCF_040206685.1. Lineage (NCBI taxonomy): Eukaryota > Metazoa > Chordata > Amphibia > Anura > Ascaphidae > Ascaphus > Ascaphus truei. Next base: position 39,332,750 of record NC_134498.1, read on the forward strand.
TGGCACAAATTCGATTTAATTCCCGACCCCGATTCTGCGCTCAACTATTTCCAATCTGAGTTCTTAAAACTCTGCGATACCCATGCTCCACTACGCAGAATAAGGGTACGGGGGGCCCACCTTCCATGGGATACAACTGACCTTAGAGCACTCTACCAGTTTTCAGGGATGCCTTGTGGAAAAGCTACAAAGTAACTGCCACTACCAAGGATCTCAATCACTACAGATGCCTGTGGAACATGTGCACAAGGCAAACAAGGCATGCAAAAGCACAATATTACTCTGACAATCTCCACCAAAATACATCAAACCCAGCTAACTTCTGGAAGGTTATCAACAATATATTCCAGCCTCCTAACCATCAACAACCAAGTAATATCACTAAGGGGGATATTACTCTGACAACCCCCACTGACATTGCAAATGCATTCAATGATTACTTTGTGGGGTGTGCCACTAACTTATTAGCGAAACGCAGCACAAACCCCAAACATGAATCTCATCCTGGGAGTATCCCTACAGTCCCACCCCCTCCCAACACTGCCCACAATTTTCAATTTAGCCCAGTATCTGAAGAGGAGATTACACAATCGCTCCTCAAACTAAAACTAAGCAGCCAATGTGGACCCGACTTACTACAATCTAGGTTCCTACGACTTGGTGCCCCAGCCATTGCCAAACCAATTGCGTCCATAGTCAACTCTATCCTGTCTGCAGGCCATATCCCTAAGACCTGGAAAACTGCCAGAGTTGTCCCAATCTTCAAAAGTGGGGACAAAAACACTGTCTCAAACTACAGGCCAATCTCACTTCTCCCAATTCTATCCAAAGTTATGGAAAAATGTGTCCACTCCCAATTAAGCGATTTCTACACCAAGACAAATTTCCCTAGCCAATTCCAGTCTGGGTTTCATCCCAAACACTCCACCGTAACTACCATGCTAAAAGTTTGCAATGAAATCCAGTGTGGAATGTACGGGGACAACTCACTGGTGCAGTATTCCTAGATTTTGCAAAGGCTTTTGACAAAGTTGATCATGTTATCCTGCTTAACAAACTCCAGAGCTCTGGAATAGGGAAACATGCTTTAAACTGGTTTCAGTCCTACCTATCAGGAAGATCCCAACATGTGTCCATCTCAGGCTCTAACTCCAACCCCCTGGATATCACCTGTGGTGTCCCGCAAGGCTCTGTTCTGGGGCCCCTACTCTTCTCAGTGTTCATTAATGATCTTCCCACAGCTTGTAAGGAAGCCTCAATACACATGTATGCAGATGACACAATCCTATATGCACACAGCCATAGCCTCTCTGACCTTCAACACATACTTCAGTCTGACTTTTTGAGACTCGAAAACTGGATTTCCCAAAACAAACTGTTTTTAAACACTGACAAGACTGTAACAATGGTATTTGGGACCAAGACTAAATTTGTAAAGCTTCCAGTGACTGAGCTCCTGATTAGAACCAACGCTAACACCACCCTAACACCTGTCACTAGTTTTAAATATCTGGGCTTATGGTTTGACTCCCACTTAACATTCGGGATGCACATTGATACCCTGACAACCAAGACCTATGCCAAACTAGGGGTACTTTACAGGAACAAATCCTCCCTAAGTTTCCTGGTCAGAAAGCGTATTGCACAGCAGATGCTAATGCCAATTATTGACTATGGAGACATAGTATATGGCTCGGCTCCTCAAACCCACCTTAGCAAACTTGACACCCTCTACAATTCAATTTGTCGTTTTGTTCTCCAATGCAACTACAACACACATCACTGCGAAATGCTCAAAGAACTAGATTGGTCATCACTAGAGTCTAAGCGCAAAGTTCACCTTTCCTGTCTCACTCTCAAATACTTTCTGGGCAAGCTACCCAGCTACCTGAACAAGCTCCTCACCCCTACCACATGCAGCACCTATCACCTGAGATCAGACTCCAAAAGACTATTCATGGTCCCAAGGCTCAACAAAGTATCCGGACGTTCCTCCTTCTCCTTCCGTGCACCCCAAAACAGGAACAACCTACCAGAGTCTCTCATATCCACCACCAGCTTAAGTTCTTTCAAATCTAAGGCTGTCTCACACTTTAATCTGGTCTGTAACTGTTTCATACGCTCATAATATATATTTTCTTTAACTGTGCACGCAATGTCTTGTATATAATGTATACCTTGTTCATTTATGTAACTGTACTTGTAACCATGTATTATTTGTTTTTCTCTGTGCCCAGGGCATACTTGAAAACGAGAGGTAACTCTCAATGTATTACTTCCTGGTAAAATATTTTATAAATAAATAAATAAAATTAACATCCTACTTGTTCATCCCCTATCAGGAATTCCAGCATACCACTGTTGATAATATGATTTGGAGGACATGCATACAAAAGGGGAATTAAAGGGACTTTAAGCTTACCACCGTCTGCCTAACATACAAAGGGTTATATTACGCCATTTACTTACCTCTTTTTTCTCACCAGGCAGCTCGATACAATACTAATCCCACAGCTCACTGTGACGCATGCGCAGTCAGACACAAGATACAGAGCCTCAATCAAAACAATACATACTGAAGTGAGCTCTATACCCCCGGCAAAACACTTTACTAGCTTCACTGATTCAGACTGCTCCATAAACTTATCCCAATACGACTTGAATGGAACAACTGAGTGACTACAACATATAGACATATATCCCACCCGGCTTTATATGTCTATTTTTTAATTACATACAAAATGTTAATAAAATTGATTTTATTTATTGTCTTTTGCTACCTCTGACCGCATTATAATATAAAGGTCTGCAGTGCGCCAAAACAGGGATTTTTTTGTATCCGGCTGTGGATACATATCACACAATCTAGTATATGATCCATGCTGGGTCTCAAGACACCAGACAATTGCACACAAAGAGAATTTTCTGGGATATGATCAAAATAGGCTGCAAAGGCAAACAAGATCTTATCTTGCATTAAATGGCAATTGATGGAAGGGCAGTAAACATAATTATGCCCCTTTATAAAGCATTAGTAAGACCACACCTTGAATATGGAATACAATTTTAGTCACCAATCCTTAGAAAATACATTATGGAACTAGAGAGAATGCAGAGAAGATCACCAAAATAATAAAGGGGATGGACAATCTATTCTAACTTATGAGGAGAGGCTAGCTAAATTAGATTTATTTACAGTAGAAAAGAAGCATCTAAGAACGGGTTTTGATAACAATATACAAATATTTTCGGGGACAATACAAGGCGCTTTCAAAAGAACTATTCATCCCAAGGGCAGTACAAAGGACATGGGGTCATCCCTTAAGGTTAGAGGAAAGGTGATTTCACAAGCAACAAAGGAAAGGGTTCTATTCAACAAAAGGGTTCTTTGAACCCATGATCTTTCATATGCTAGTGCAATTCTCTAGCTGCTACACCACAGGATTGGTGTGATGAATCTGACTCTGTTAACAAACTTAACATCTACTAACTAGATGTTAAGTTTGTCACATGTGTCTCTGTCAGGTAGTGCTCACCACAAACGAGGCGGGACCATGGTGCTGAGGTGGGAAAGGATATAACGCCACCCACAGCCACGAGGGCTCGTCTTGAGAGTAGAGTGGTCTGGATGTCCGGGCCGGGGCAGGAGAGGTACGGATAGTAGTGGGTACTGTTAGTCAAGTCCGGGGTTAGAGAGAGAGACGTAATCGTTTTACCGTATGCCGAGTTCGGGATGCCAGAGGTGAGGAGAGTCGTATTGCCGTATGCCAAGTTCGGGATGCCAGAAGTGCAGAGAGTCGTATTGCCATATGCCAAGTTCGGGATGCCAGAGGTGCGGAGAGTCGAAGAGGAAGCCGGTTCAGTACACGAGGAAGACTGCAAGACAAGACAAGACAGGACTAGGGAGGCAGAGAGTGATGAGAACAACTAGTTCTATGCTCAGCCGACGAGTTAGGCTGCGACAGGGATAGGTGCAGAAGGGCTCTGGGGGGAGGAGCTATAGAGCCCAGAAGTAAGGCTGCATTTGATTGCAGCAATAGTTTTGGGTATTGTGCCTTTAAGAGGCTGGTGAGCCTCCGTGTGGCCGCGCCTCCGTGTGACTGCACTTCCGGGTGCTTGACCGGGCATGCCCGCAGGACCAGCACTAGAAGAGGGACACCGGCGTGCGCGCGCGCGCCCAAGTGGAGCGGCAATCGGCGTCCTGGAGGAAGGCTGCTTGCGTGCGCGGGAGGACCCGGCGGAGCTGCGGTGAGTGGGGAGCATGCCGAGGGCGGCGTGACTCCCAGGTTGTTACAGTCTCCACTATAGGGAAAGTTCTTGGCCCGGCCCAAGCATCTGTATCTCACAGAAACTAATGCCCGTGAAGACAAGGGTACAGTGAGAGCTGGGGACACCGCTCAACTGCAAAACAAGATTACAAAGTTTGAACTGACTGAGCAAGTGAGGTGCTCCAGGAATTGTGACTGCAATACTGTTGCAGTACTAAAGTCTACTTTCAACAAGGCACAGAATGGGAGGACCAAGTTGCGATGGAGTAGCACAGAAAGAATCCAGTTGTACTGCAGTGACCATGGGATCCAAAGTGGATTCCTTGCCATGACTGCAGCCGCTGTAAAGAGACAGTCGCGAATGGGACGGAAGTGTGTCCATGATCATAAGACAAGAAGGACCTCACAGATTGGCCAGCGACACTCCAACCGGAGTGAGTTAAGAAATCAAGAAAGAAAGGCCCAAGCCTCCGAGTCTGCCGACTGTAATAGAGAGACGCCATGTGGTACACTTGGGGTTAATGAGAATCCCGCCAAAGTGGAAGTACTAAAGATAAATGGTGTGGAACCAAACACAGAAATTGTGTTGAATGACCGGTCTCTAGTCACAAACGCTGAAAGTACTCTGATGGAGAAAGGTCCAAAAGCCATCACCGCTAAAGCGGAGTTACTGTCTTCACAAGAGAAGGCCAAACAGTCACTGGTGAGTGAATGCAATGAGCTGACTGAGGTCAAAGCTTTTCTGCAGGGTAAGGGAGACTCTGAGCACAAGAGGAAGAAGACGGAGATGCATCTGCTGATGAAGGTCACAGAGTGGCATAGTGTCCTGGCAGAGAGAGCTAAAAGACAGCAGGGCGCTCAGGAACCTTTGCAAGAAGGGACATAACAAAAGCGGAGCTTCAACCCTAACCTCAAACGGCACAAGACAAAGAGGTAGCAAGGTACCAGTCTGCAGGCCCAGAAGGCCTAGTACTTGCCCCGAAGGAAAAACTTTTCAACTGGAAGGCAAGGAAAAAGAAGAGATGGATGTCAGACGTCTCTGACAAAGAGGCTGGTGCATGGGAATAGTGCACGGGCCGCTTCACAGGACAATGTTTCGCTGGGGGAGGGATATGTGATACCATCACTGTCCTCTAGGTTCTGGAATAGGGCAGCAATGGGACTTTTCCAATGCACAGATAGTTAATCTCCCTAGAAAAAACAGCAGTAGCTGCAACTTAATTGAGCAGGATGAACTCCTGATTGCTAATAGAGTTTTAAAAGTCAGGAAGTGACTATACACAGAGAAACTGACTGCTGTTTCTCAGAGAAGGGGGGGGGGGGCAGAGATAGAAAGTGCCCCCCAGCTAAAGAAGGAAGGCTGGCGCAGTTCCTTTGACCCGTTGGACGGTGTTCACAGAGTCTGCTGGGACTGCCTGGGTCATTAATCCCAGGAAGAAGGAAGGACAAGAGACCGTGATGAAACGGGGATGTCCTATCCCTTGCATTGGACTTACAGAGAAGAGATTCTCTGAACTCACGTGGGGCCGTGCTCCCCTACGAAGGAAGGACGCAAGACCGTGCTGAAGTGGGGATGTCTGCTTCAAACCCTGGACTATCAGATAAGCAAAACCCTGTATTGTTGTGTGCAGAGACTGTGTAAATTGTTGCATATGCCAGGGTATGTTTTGGGGTGGGAACCAGCTTAGCTGGCCATCCAGTTAGTAAGGGCTAAAGCTACCGTGCAGTTAGTTTTCCCTAAAGGGAATAGGTGTTATTTTTATGTTTTGTTTTGACTTAAAGGGACTATGGGCCTGTTGATGTATGATTTAATCACTGTGAATAAATCCCATATAGAGAAATGCTACGTATCCTGCCTTAAATTGGGACTAAAAGAAACTGCAACGACTTGGAGTGGATATCACTATATATATATCACTCAAAAAAAAAAATATATATATATATATATACATATATATATAATAAAAAATCTCTTGTGAGCACATTCACATGTCTTTGGCAGGTCTGTAACCCTGCCTTTCACCATTATCCCCAGCATACAGTGCCTCCACTGCAGCAAGGGATTCTGGGAAATGACATGCAAATGAGCACATGTCTCGCCTTTTGTCTGAAAAACCCTTGTTACATGGAGCCCATATAAGCTAACTCTCACTGTTAACACAGCTTTAAAGCACAGCATGGGAATCAGATGCAAAGCCAGAGAAAACATTCACAGACATGTTCAACCTTAATGGGTATCATCAGTGTGAGTTGGTTGTACTGCTGGTTTTGCAATTCAGACAAAAGGTGACGCATTGTGTACGCATTTGCATGTCATTTCCCAGAATCCCTTGCTGCTGTGGAAGCACTGTATGCTGGGGATAATGGTGAAAGGCATGGTTGCAGACCTGCCTAAGACATGTGAATGTGCTCACAAGTGATCTTTTTATTTGCTATATGCAATACGTTGGAGGTTTCTTGTTGCCTTTTTCACCCACCATAACTTAAAACGTATATATGTGTGTGTATATATATTACAATAAATATATTAGCTATCACCACAATGTGCATCACAATTTGGAACAGCACTTTAATTGCTAAATCAAAACAAATTACCTATCAAAACATATACATCAAAGAATCAAGCATGTCACCTATTGAACTGTTGTTTAATGAAGTAGATAAATCATCTGTCAAAATAAAAAGCCCATCATTCAACATGTGGTACCTGAAAGTGCTAAGAACCCTCAACTGCACTGACAATATGGTTCAATGATTTGAATCCAGGCAGACATTTCATGTGATGAATTCAGAGTCCTTCCTGACTCCCTGCAGACGGTGTCCAAGATCTGTCTGTCTGTCTGTCTATGCTAAAATGCAGAAACATTTCACTTTGATAATCAGTGTTATTCTGTAGTAGGCCTGTCTCATCACAAAGACTTTGGTACCCTTGTATGTTAGGCTTCTGGCCCGCTTTCATATCTGCTCGGGGAGCCTGTTGATTACCTAATCAGTCAAACCCCCTGAGTTGTGCTCCTGAGAGCCTGGCTACCAGTCTGCAGCAGCTCTTGGATACCATGGCTGTTGACTCCAGGGTCTCTCCCGCTACTTTCTCCTTACGATCTGGTCATGCGCTGTTGGGCTCGGCTGCACTCGCTCATCCACCTGCGCAGCTCTCCCTCTGACTCCTCTTCCGAAAACAAGGGACTAACTCTCCTGCCATGGCCACCCCCTATTAGCAGCCCCTCTCTCTCTTAGTCCCTCCTACTTCTCCAGCCTTCCTACTGACTGGCTATAGTCACTTGTCCTATAGAGAGGAACCTGCTAGGGGGCAGAAAGTCTGTGTTGCTTGTAGGCACATGGGTTACACACACACACACACACTCTCTCTCCCCCCCTACACACACACACACATACTCTCTCCTCGCCCCCCCATCCCCACCCTACACATTGTGGGATCGCTGTGGTCTCCGGTCTCTGTGACAGCCGAGGAAGCGGCAGGCCGGGTGTCGCCCTCGGCGGCTGTCGCTGCGGGTCACCGGGTCACTGGATATATATATTTATATATACTGTATATATACATACATGCATACATACTGTACATATAGTCTCCTTTAGAGAAAGCAGAACAAACCAAACACGATCAAGCTTAGCCCGATCTGTGAAAAAACATTTACTATTTGACAGATGATTTACTGTACTAATTTAAGTCAAAGTATTGATTTGAAAATAATTATCTGCTGCTAATTACTAAATAAGCATCGCCGTACAGCTGTTTCATTAAACATTATATTTTCTAGCCACAAAAAAAGAACTTTAATTAAATTACTCAGATATTGTCATATATTCCCACCCATGGTTATAGAAAACACAAAAAAAAATTACATACTTTCAAACATCAATTTAGAAGTTACAGTGCAGGTTCAAAAGGTTCAGTCCATTGCTCTTGTCAATAAACAATTTCACAAAATGAAAATTCATTAAGCCATAACTGATTTGTGTGTTAATGCAGCTAGTCCTTTATTTTTCATTTTAGTAAATTAACTGTCAGAATCAGGAAATGCTACTCAAAGCAAGTGAATAAGGATTGTTTCCTAGGCCATTCCTCTTTGGTGCAAAAATGGTTGCCAATATAGATGTAGCAAGCGTCACTGACACCCTGTGTGCATTATGGTGGAATATGTTGTGATATTCTGCTCCAACTGAATCTTACAGAACCTCTATGATATTCTACGTGATATTGTGATATGTTGTTTTATCTGGTGGAACAATTTCACATACTAAAAAGGTACCTGCCATACCTTGTATTAGGAAAAATAAGATAACTGGCACCAAAACAATGTAGTGGACAACAAGCATAACCAGATAAGCCACAATGATTCTGCTGCCAGACTGAAATACCTTTTGTTCTCCCTTAAATTATAACTGTAAAGTGTAGTATTGGAAGCTAATTTACTTCTAGGCAAAAACTGTGCTAACGGCTTGTAATCTTGAAGATCACCTTCCTTTATTGAGCCGCATACCGATTTAGAGAGTGGGTCTTATCTATGAGATAGTATGAAGACAGACACTGCTTTGGGGCTTCATGATTAATCAGGGTCACCCCAGTTAGTGGCCTTTATTTCAAAGTGATTGCAGGATTAAAGTGGGTTTTCAATGATGAAAGACATGCGCATCCTGTTGTTAATCTTCTCATGTTACTGTACAAAAAACTACTTTTACACATTTATCAAATTTATTGTTGATGGAATTAAGAGCAAGGAATTTTAACAGCTGGTGGCATGTATTCTGCATTAATGCTAGCGTGTTGGGGTAAAAAATGTTGGCGGTTTATTTAGACATGTAGACATACTTCTAGATGGTCTAACACAGGGGTGGGCAAAGTTTCTTACATGCGTCACCCTGTCTCCTCTCCACTCCAGCTCGCATCCGCCCTCCCTGCATGGCTCCGGCGTCATGTGATGTCACGTGATCAAGCTGCGTCATTTGACGCCGGGAGGCCTCACGCGATCCCCGGCATTTATTTAAAATGCTTTTGGGGAAGCGCGGGGTAACAGTCGCACCCCCACCAGAAAATCTTGCTCCCCCTGGGGAGGTAGGGGGAGTGTACCCCCCAGTTTGATCACCCCTGATCTAACACATTTGGTCATGGCCATTTTGATGCGACAAAATGGCCGACGGTGCGTGTACTCAACTCACTTTGCCATCGGGACAAGCAGCCGCCAGCAGCTTTGCCGCTAAGGTAAGTCCCTAACCTAACCTTAACTGTTACTCTAAACCCCCTAGTGTTAACTCCTAATTCTAATGCTACTACCTACCCTAAAAACCTTAACACCTTATCCTAAAACCCTTGACCCTAAGCCTTTACCCGAACCACTTAAACCACTAAAGTTAACCCGCTACCCTAACCGCTAAAACCGTCTGTAGATGAGCATCCAAGTGCAGAACTACAGAAAATTGAAAAGGAATTAGCATTGGGTAGGGTAATGGACCCATTCTTAGATCCGCCTTTTATGAATTTTCGGCTGTCACCTTTGGTTTTAGTGTCAAAGAAGGAACCGGGCACTTTTGGGCTCATTCATCATTTGTCATACCCAGAATGGGAGTCACGAGTTGATGGAATTGATACGGGATTCTTTGAAGTATCATATGCATCATTTGATCAGACGATTGATTTGGTGAGACAATGCGGTCCTGGGGCGTTTTCAGCAAAGGTGGATATTGAATTTGAAAGGGCTGGTAAATGAAGCAATCAGACAGAAGAATATAACATTGAAAAGGTTGCAATCATTGCTGGGTACAGTGCAACAAAAGACACAAATTCCCAATGTTACATCTAATATGACAGATTATCATATTGGACGTAGCATTGGGACCTTTTGTCTGTTGTTATATACATTAGGTCACAGACCCAGTAGCCCTCCTTTTGGCACACATGTCTGTGGTGGGTTTGGGTTCTGAGCTTGCAGGGATATGTGTGTTTGTAAAAATCATTGGTGTCCCTTAGCATTTATAACACATATCATGCCAGTGGGCAGAGTTTTTTTCCACAGAGGCTAACACCATCCGCAGCCATTACAAAAAATCAAGGCTTTGCCACTGATTGAGTCATTGGTGCTGAAGCAGGGATACCTGACTTTTTGGTGGGCCTTGAGGACTGGAGTTGGCCACCCCAGTTTAGAGGTCTTAAATGTATAACCTAGGAGATGCTACTAACTTCAGTTTTCTAATTCATTACACAAGATTACCTTTGTATTAAAATCCCTCCTGGCACATTTTTAATACAAGTAAAAGCTTATGAAAGAAAAATATATACTGAATGCTCTGTGCATATCAGCTTGAAATGTTTTCCTATTTTCAAAGGAGCTATTTCAGCTGTTATACACTCAAAATCTGTTACCCCGATGGCGTTTGTTTGACGTATCAAGACAAGATGTTATTTCTCCACTCTGACATAATAAACTAGTGTCATTCCTGACATCAGCTGCAACCAACAATGTTTAATCTCACATAAGAGCTAAGTTGTAACCATATAACCTGTTTACCTTATACTATAGTCATTATATATATATATAGTGAAATTGAAACGCATTTACAGTATACAGAGTTTTCCAGAACTTAACAAATCTCTTTAGGAAATATCCAGCTTAGATACTCACTTTAATTTAGATTAGACATAATCAATTCAGAGAATACTCTTCCATTACATGCTTACATATTTATTGCTGTAATAATTAGGGATGGGTTCAAATCAACATAATGAAACATAACAGAGGAAATATCGCTGCATAAGTAATTCACTAAATTAGTAATTTCATTAATGACCACTCAAATAAATGGCTCTGCACGCGAAGGAAAGAAGTTTAATAAAAATCAATATTTTGGTGGATAAGTAACTCAAGTAAGGGGCAATGGTGTAGATTTTATTACAGTAAGGGATAGACATACTGTACGGCTATCCGAGATGCAAATGAAAGCCAGGAATCAAATAGGGTGTGAGGTTTAACAGCAGGTAGGAGAATGGGCAGACAGGGTGGACCAAGTGGTTCCTATCTGCTGTCAAATTCTATGTAAGGAAAAAATGCAAATAATAATACTTGTTTTATCCTCAAATCCCAAGAGAAGGATGTTTTATATCCACTAATGCATAAATACTATAGTGTAATATTCCCCCCCCCCCCTTAAATGATGACAATTTGGAAGTTTGGCAAAAATGGCAACATCTTCCTTTTAGCTGAAATTTCAAGAAAATTGTGACATTTTTTGCCTTTTGTTGATTAACAAACACTTGCTTACAAAATGAACACAACATTTATGAAAAAAGGGGCTAAATAAAATGCGACCAGTTCGCACATCACGCAAATCGCTACTCCCCATTTACTCCCCAAATCTCTACTCCCCATTTACTTCCCATTTACTCCCCAAATCGCTACTCCCCATTTACTCCACACATCTCTACACCCCATTTACTCACCAAATCTCTACTCCCCATTTACTCCCCAAATCTCTACTCCCCATTTACTCCCCAAATCTTTACTCCCCATTTACTCCCCAAATCTCTACTCCCCATTTACTCCCCAAATCTCTACTCCCCATTTACTCCCCAAATCTCTACTCCCCATTTACTCCCCAAATCTCTACTCCCCCACTGATAAAAGTATTTTAAATGTAGAATTTCAACAGACTCACTGCTACTGCTCATTTTACCCCCATTTGCACTCACCAGTCATAAATCATCTTGGCCAAGCATTTCTATCCACAGCACTTACATCTATATATCAATATTTCTACTGTTGTAGAACTTGGCACACATACAGTGCTGCGCTACTATTGTGTGCCCAAAACATCCATTCCTCAAAACATAAACTGGCACCAACATGCATACTCCACCCTAACCTCCTTCCTCCTGCTCCACGAACCGCTTATCACAGACCAATGCAGACATACAGCACCGGCAGCTTTTATTCGAACACTTCCCGCACGGCAGGATGCGTGCAGGAAGCGTGGTGACGCGGCTTGTTGCGGCGCCACTGTGACGTCACAGTCACGTGCGCGCCCGGCGTCCCCGGCTTCCCCGACACCCCTGGAGTTTAAAGTGAGGTAAGCGGAGGTGCGGGGAAGCAGAGGGGCAGAGCAGGAGCCGGGTTCGGTGTCGGGAAGGGGGGATAAAATGCGCGCGAAGTGGAGGGGGGAGCGCGTAGGAACACGCGGCAGCGCGCGGCCAGACCGCGCGCCAGCTGGAGTAGATCCCGGAGTTCCGCCGGTAAAAGTTGTAAAAAAAGCTGCCGCTACTGTACCAAAAAATAGCAGTCACACAGTAGATGAGATTGAAAAAGACATACGTCCATCAAGTTCAACCTAAACTAAATTTAGACGACAGATACTTTATCCTGTATTTGGACTTACAGTATATTGATCCAGAGGAAGGCAAACCAAAAAACCCCAGTGAGACATCAACTAGGATTGATACATAGACACTGCCTGTTGCAGGTATATTTCAGCACCATAGGCAACAAAATAACCTTACGCTTAAAATTCATTGTTGATACAGAGAGCCGTTAGATTGTAAGCTCTGCAGGGCAGAGATTTAGCTTGCTATTATGTGCTCTATGTTATAATGAACTTATTTGATATCATAGCACAGTGAAGAAGAATCGTGCAAGACCTAGACAATCAGAATTTTAATAGCCCACTTTACACTAAACAGCAGTGCTGTAGCCCAGGTTATTGCTATCAATGTCAAAATCCTTATTTCTTTAATGAATATTGCCTCTTACTTCATCTATAATTTGTGTTGACTTTGCTGTAGAGGTGCAACTGATATTATCACTTTGCACAGATATATAGTACTAGGAGTATATTGAAAATGAATTATTGACAGTAGCTTGAGTACCGTATAACATCTAACTCACATCATATTTCATGCCAGTCTCAATTGTACAAAACAGAGACATTTCATCAATATGCTCCTCTCACAGGACACACGTTTGTGTGAACAATGTTTTACCAATGTCACTTAATATACCTGTTTCGACCTTTTTCATAGAAAGTTCATATAGAAAGCTATTGAAGAAAGTCTTCCTTTTTATTGCACAAATTAGATTTTGTTTGGTTAAATTGCAAAATGTCTGGCTTTGATCACCCTGTTTAGATGATAATGCCTCAGGATGTAGGTTGATAATCATCTACAGTCTTGTTTTATGTGTGGGTATTTCGAACAAACAGTTTCGTAAAGTAATCATGACATTTTTCTTTGCTCGAGGCTAAAATATAAAGTGTACACAAGCGCTCAATACATTATATATTGTAATGTTTGACCAGTGCAATATGCTCAGATGTGTCTATGCCTAATTGTATTTTATAAACAGTAAGTTATCAATGACACACGGCAGCAGGGCCGCTTTATACATTAGGCCGACTCGGCACAGTGCCTAGTGCCTACGAACCTTTTAGGGCCTAAAATATTTCACTTGAAAAAATACCTCAACAAAAAAAATCACAAAATAAGAGAAAACAGCAAATTTTAATTTAAAATGCCTTCGAAGTATCGATACCTTTAAATATCGAAACAAAAGTATCGATGCCAAATATCACTGGTATCGAAAGAAACAAGCAAATGATGAAAGTAGCAAAGTAAAAATTAGTAAATATATCGGACACACAGGCCTCTCGAAATAAGTGCCTAGGGCCTACGGAGGTCTTAAAACGGCCCTGCACAGCAGGGGTAGCCAACTCCTGTCCTCAAGGGCCACCAACAGGTCAGGTTTTCAGGATATCACTGCTTCAGCACAGGTGGCTCAATAAGTGGCTCAGTCTTCGACTGGAGTTGGCCATTCCTGATATACAGTATACCTTTCCCACTTTCTAGTTATTTGTTTCAGGTTGTCTGCTAGTACGAAGTCATTTCTAGGTGAGCACAACAATGTTATGTGATCTGAAACCTAAGAATTGTATTTAGCATTTATAGCTTTGCCTGTTGCCAACTTAGAAAAAAGAATATACATTTGGGGGTTACATATTACCCCAGAAATTAGTTATTGTTTTAACAGCAAGTCAAATTAAAAAAGCTCATAAATCAGGTTATAGATGTTTTATGGTGATCGTTTGCTAGAAATATTTACCCTGCTATATTTCCATGGAATGATGCACGGAGACATGTTTTGTTACCTTATTAATATTATATCATGTAAATTACCCCTAATTCCTTTTAATTACAAGCTATTATGAATGGTGCTGTTTTGGAGCAAACTACATTGACACTAAATATGGATGAAAATAATGCTTCTTTTATTTTTACAATCAATAGTGGTATAGAATTGCCTGAGTTTGTTTCAATCTCTACGAAACTATTTCACAACTTTAAAAACTGGACTGAAATTGTTAAGAAGTAGAATCCGATATATTGAATACATGTGGTTGTTGTTGCTGTTGTGATAAACCTTAAAAAAAACAAACTTTTGTAACAAGCACAGATGAGCTAAATTATAGCGATTCATGTTTCCCAGTTAAGTGCTTTCACACAAAACATTTTGAGTCAATATGATTTTGTTCTGGATCATTTGCTGCAAATGGTCCAGAACAAAAGGTCCAGAAATACTTTTCTTTATTGAACTAATATGGCAAACACAAGTCCGTCTGTATGACACATTTTGTATAAAAACCTTGAGTGATCATTAATATAAATGTCTATGATGGCAAAAAAAAGTTGCAGCAATTTGCAGCTATCTGAAAAATTTCACTATTTTTGTTTCGACACTAAAACATTTGCAGATAATTAAATGTAGTTTAATTTAAAAAAAAATGACATTGGTTATCACAAAATTCATGGTTTGCACCGTTTGCCTATTTTTTGGCCATATGGAACATTTTTCTGCTAATTTAATTAGCATTTCGAGTCAGTATTAAAGTTAGTGTTAGGAAAGTAGTTACTGATGGGGAAATGCCATCGTCTACCTGATTCACATTTGTCAGTGATCTAGACCTGAACATCTGTTGCCGTAAAATATCTCGCCATCATTTAAACAAAAGACATTAGTGTTAAAACAAGGTTCTCTCAAATGTATCCTTGAGGACCATATTTATTTCAGCAAAATCTGTTTGTTTTTTCTTAGAAAATCAAACAAATCATATGTAATTGCAACAAATGTACCCATATGTCATGATTTTATTGTGTTCATCAGTTTTCCTAAATGACTTGTTGTCTCTTAAGGACAGAGATGTGCACCCATGTGTTAGGGCAGGGGTGGTCAACTCCAGTCCTCAGGGGCCACTATCAGGCCTAGTATTGGGATATCCCTGCTTGAGCCACTTGTGCTGAAGCAGAGATATCCCTAATACTAGGGCGGTGGTGGCTCTTGAGGACTGGAGTTGGCCATCCCTGTATAAAGCACAGTGAGATAAGGTGACTTGCCCAAGGTCGCAAGGAGCTGACACTGGGGTTTGGACCAGGCTCCCCTGATTCAAACTCAGTGTGATTGCTCAAAGTCACTCCTTCCCTCACCAATCATCAATGTTCACCAGGTAGAATGTCAGATCACTTAAATAAAATAGGTAAAATGAGAACTAATCTGAGCGCTTAATTTAAAATCTTATTCCCACAATTTCCCCTTGTGACGTGGCAGAACGGAAAGGGGGGAGATGTACAAGGGAGCAACCTGAATCAGTGGTAATTGCTGAAATCAGCAGGTGAACTGAAGGGAAGTGCTGAGTTAAATAAATACATAAATAATTTGCTTACAAGCTGCACACAAAAGAAAATTCCAGCAATTTGTCTTGGGGTATTTTATTGCTTTTCTTTTAGTGAGGTTAAGGGGGCATGAGTACTCCAATGCCTGAGTGCAATTACAGTGCATCAATATTTTTAAGGATACTCATCAATATTTAAATCCTAGTTTCTCGCTGCTGTTAAAAATTTTAATGAAGGGTTGGGCAAGAAAGGCTATTCATTGGTAAATAAATCAGAGACTATTGTGAAATTTTATTATTAGTGTTCCAACTTTCTTACTGCATTCTATTATAGGTGTAAATAAGCCAATGTTAGTTTTCATGGCTTCTTGTGCAGTTCTCTGGTCTTTGGCCAGGGGACAGCTAGTCCGCTCAGACTCTGCCCCGTGGTCTTGGAGGGTCTAACAACTGGTCATGATCTGCAGTTCGTGTTCAAAGGGCACCATTTTTTAATTTGAACTTAGTGGGGTTGTTTGCTTGGACAGTTGTAGTTGCACAGGGCTGTGCTGTTTTGTGCTTGTGGGAAGTCAGTTAGGGAAGGGGGAGAGTATAAAGAGGGAGATTTGGCAGTTAGAGTTTTTTTTATTTAAATCTTACCTTTATTGCCCTTCCTCTCTTTTGTTTATTTGAGTTTAATTGTATAGCGCGCGGTACACATCACATACTGTAGGATTGTTACAGACACAGTCCCAGCCAAGATGAGCCTACAGTCTATATTTTTGGTGCCGGAGGCCCATGCAGATAAAGTGACTTGCACAAGGTCACGAGAATCTGGCACAGAATCCTGTGCTTCAAACTCTGACATTTTTTACAGTCAGTATCTTTACTCACTGAGCTTCTCCGTCAGTGTACAGCAGTACAAGAGGTAAATTGCTGAGCTTTACTCACTTTACCATTGAATATTTTTTTTCTTCTTTTAACGTATTCCTTCATTATCTGATGTGCATTATTTAGTATTATCATTATTTATTATTATTATCGTTTATTTGTGACGCTGCAACATACTCCGCAGCGTGGTGCAATGAGGTACGGAGACATGTATATTACAAAAACATAAACAGTTACATACAGGTGAGGACAGACATGCACAAACAGATACAGAAGGTAATGAGGACCCTGCTCGTGATAGCTTACAGTCTAGAGGGAATAAGGGACAATGTTGAAACAAGAAGTTAAAGTGGCTGCTTATTGTAGGATAAGATGTGGCTCAGGTTAGTATATGGCCCAGTCTGATAGCCACAGCCATTAAGGTTTTTTTGGGGGGGAGGATCTTACATAGGGTGGAGATTGGTCCAGCTACACAGCTGGTCCTAATGGGGTTGGACGGGTGGGGAGTTGGATGTTATAGGTATGGCAAGTAGACTTCCTTGAAAAGGTGAGTTTGCTGGGAGTTTTTAAACATCTGAAATCTGGGGGAGAGTCTAATGGTACTTGGTAGGGAATTCCAAAGAGAGAGGGCAGCAAGTGAGAAGTTGTGCAAACAGGAATTAGAGGATTTAATTAGGTGGGAGGAAAGGCAGATGTCACTGGCAGAACATAGGGGGCATGTAGGTATGTATTTGTGGATGAGGGCTGATATGTAAGGGGGTGCAGTGTCATTGAGACTTTTGAAGATAATTTCTAGGGTTTAACATTTAATTCTAGAGGCTATGGGAAACCAGTGTAGGGTCATGCGTAGTGGACCAGTAGAAGTGGTGCGATGAGTGAGTTAGATGATTCTAGAAGCAGCATTTTGGATGGGTTGGAGTTAAGTGAGGTGGACAAGAGGAATGCCAACTTAGAAAAGTTTGCCGTAATCGTGGAAGGACATGATGAGTGTGTGAATTAGGATTTTGGTTCCATCATGAGTGAGTAAATGGTGTATTTTGGTGATGTTTCTTAGGTGGAGATGGCAGTACTTTGTGAGGGACTGAATGTGAGGAATGAAGGAGAGATCAGAGTCAAGAATGACCCCTATACAGCAGACTTGAGGTGTTGAGGAGATTGTGGTATTATTGACAGTGAGGGAGAGTTTTGGTTTAGTGGTGGCAGTGGAAGGGGAAAGAATATCCATTCTGTTTTGGACATGTTTAACTTCAGGTAGCGGTGAAAAATCCAGGAGTAGATTGCAGAGAAACAATTGGAGACACAGGACAGGAGACAGGGGGAGAGGACAGGGGAGGAGAGATAGATTTGGGTGTCAGCATCATCAGAATAAAGATGTTACTGAAAGCAACAAGTTTGTATTAGTTCTGAAAGAGAAAAGGGATAGAGTGAGAAGAGCAGAGGGACAATGACTAGCCTTGTGCGACTCCAACACAAAGAGGGAGTGAGGAGGAGGAGACACCAGAGAATTTGGATAGGTAGGATGTGAAGGAGTATTTGGATAGGTAGGATGTGAACCAAGGTGGATAGTTAGGGCTGTATCACGGAGGCCAATGGAGTGGAGAAAATTTAGGAGAATGGGGTAATCGACAATGTCAAAGGCAGCAGTGAGATACAGGAGAATTAGTATGGAGAAATTACCCTTAGATTTAGCAGTGAGTAGGTCTTTGGCAACTTTTGTTAGTGCTGTCTCGTGGAGTGGAGTCTAAGAGCCAAGCAGGGACTAAGAGGAGAGGCAGTGAGTCAGGCAGTTGTATACAAGTCACTTAAATAGCTTGGGGGCAAAGGGGAGAAGAGAGATAGGGTGGTGGTTAGAGAGGGAGGATTAGTCAAGTGAGGATTTTCTGACAATGGGCATGATGAGCGTATATTTGAAAAAAGATGGGAATCTACCAGAGGCGAGAGAGTGGTTAAAAAGGTGAGTTAGGGTGGGGCTTCGTGTGCCAATATGGTGCAGAGGAGATGTGAGGGAATAGGCTCAAAGGGGTAGGATGTAGGGTGAGATGATAAGAATAGCATGGAGACTCATCCTCGATCACAGGGGGAAATGATCTGAGAGTGGATTTAGGTGTGCGAGGGGAGATAGGTGATGCATGTGGAGCTTTAAATGAAGAGATGTCATGCCTGATCCACTTAATCTTGACTGTGAAGTAGGTGGCGAGATCTTGGACCATGAAGGTGGAGGGGAGCGTAGGTGTAGTTGGGCAGAGAAGGGCGTTAAATGTGGCAAATAGGCATTGATGGTTGAAGGACAAAGTTGTATGAGTTAAGAGAAGTAGGTTTGCTTGCCAAAGGGAGAGGGCAGTGTTGTAGGAGGAGAGCACACATTCATAGGGGAGGAAGTCTGCTTAAGAGATGTTGAAAATTGGAGGAGGACTAGGGTATGTATATTTCTGTATGTACATGTGATAGTAGGTGTTGTGGAAGGTGCCTAGGATAGAATGAGGTTAAAGGTTAGGAAGTGAAAATCAGAGACATGAAAGTGCATTTTAGAGGAGTTAGAGACACAGCAGAAGCAGGATTAAACAGGTTAAGGGGGTGACTATTGCAGTGGGTAGGAGAGGTGGTTGACTGGGAGAGACCATACAGTAAGATCAAGTTAGAGAGCTAAAATGGGCAGCTGAGTAGGCAGTGGGATTGTCAATAGGTATATTAAAGTCTCCAAGTATGACAGTAGGTGTGTCAGAAGAGAGGACGTGTGGGAGCCAGCCTGCAAAGTTGTCCTGGGGGACAATAGATGACATGGAGAGAAATGGGGGGAAAGAGACAGACAACGTGGACTTCGAAAGATGAGAAGGAAAGGAAGAGTAATGGGGGTATGACATGAAATGTGCAGCGTGGGGAAAGTAGTTGGCCAACTACTCTGCCCTGTCTATTCCCTGGTCTGGGGGTGTGGCGGAGAGACTACAGTTGGAGAGTGTGGCAGGAGAGGTGGTGTCTGAGTGGGTGAACCAGGTTCCTGTAATGGGTACAAGGTTGAGAGAATAGGAAATGAAAATGTCGTATATAGCTGGGAGTTTATTGCAGATAGACCGTGCATTCCATAGGACACAGGTAAATGGTAGGGACGGGTATAATGGGAATGAAGTTGGATTAGTAGTGCGTGGTGATAACGAGACTTTGTGGCAAGGAGTGGGACGTATATACACACATACATACATACATAAATACATTGTAGTTGATATATTTCTTAGCATAAATGAAGAAATATTCCTCTTTATTCATGTATTATTCAATATATGTTGAGATTTATGCATCTACCACTCATAATAAAAAAAAGCTTTTACGTAATAAATACTGTACAATGATTATAGAATTAAGACTTTATTTTCAATTATTTTAGTTTTGAAAAATATATATGTACTGCTTCTCTTTGGAGTTTTCAATTAAACAGATTCCCATTTTTTCTAATGCAGTGCAGTACATGTTAATCATCACGTTCTCTCCCTATTAATCCGGAGGCTTTAAATGTACAAAATGAATTAATTACTTATTAACTTTTCGTATAATAAAAAATGTTGAACCTACCAAGCAGTAGATGAAAATTCATGAATACTTTGATTTTAATTGCAAATAACGTGTAAGAAAAAAAAAAAAAAAAGCTGAATACTGAGAAGCTTATATAAAAATCAATGTGAAGCTGCAGTGCAAAGCAGACCAATCTCGGCTCAAAGCTTTCTTACTGCTGTGGCTATGCAGTAATGTATAAATAAGAATCTCAATTTGTTAAAGGGTACACAATTGTTATCTTGGGCTATCATGCTAAAGTTAGGGCCTTTCAATATGGCACAATTGCACTCACCAATCACAAACAAGATGTTGCTGTTATATATTATATTTATTTTGCTTCTGGTTAGTGCAAATCTTTAAGGATTTTGTTTTAAAGGAAGTGTACAGTAAGTAGTGATTATTGAGTAAATGAAGTCTTGTGCATAGTTTTTGTAACAGGGGTGGCCAACTCCAGTCCTCATGGGCTACCAATAGGTCAGGATTTCAGGATTTCCTGCTTAAGCACAGGCGGCTCAAAAAGTGGCTCACTCGAAGACAGCACATGTGGCTCTTCAGCATAGGTGGCTCAGTCTTTGACTGAGCCACCTGTGTTGAAGCAGGGATATCCTTAAAACCTGACCTGTTGGTGGTCCTTGAGGACTGGAGTTGGCCACCCCTGGTTTATAGGGTAACATGAAACCCTCATGGTTTAGTGGTTGTGTATCTTACAGAGATAATTTTAGATATCAACATAGAGGACAGTCGACAAAACTATGAAGTAAAGTACAGTAACATACTTTGATCTGGTTGAAAACAGATAATAGCACAAACTCACTTCATTGTTACATTGAAATATGCAAGGCAAACAGAAAATGCAGAGAACATGCATAATTTAGTATAATATATATATATAAATCACGTGCCTGTCTATCATGGCCCTATCACTGACCTACCCATGTATTACACTGATACAAAGCACCTGACAACTATTTCCAGGAATATTTTTTCATTTCACAAATACTGACCCCAAAATGTTACCAAAACCGTTTCACTCTCCGTCAGGCTGTATATCCTATTGTGCCCCTTTGGACAGCTTATAAACAATTTATACGTTTATTGTTTAAAACAGGTACAAACTCAATTCTACAAACAGGCTGCTCGTGCAAACTGTTTATATTTGTCGGTGCATTTGCGTTCCATTCCTCACAAATACATGGGCACAGCTAATTAATCCCTAATACAGTGTGCAAACACCACATTGGAATTATGAGCAGGAGTACAGATATTATAGATTGGTTTGAAATAAATATGAAGATGGCCTTGTTAATGTCATGTATTTATAGCTTGCTTTCCTTGTTCTATTAAATCCTTCTTGTTAATAATTTGTTATTGATTATCTTAGTTATTTTTATTTTCTACTGGTTTTCAGCCTACAATAGTTTGACCTTCTGTTGCTTTTCCTTCTGTTGGTTTATTTGGTCATTATTGGGAGTGTTTACACATTGTCATGGATATTGTACTCTGCCAGTGGGCAGCAGCTTGTCTGTGGCGCCCGAGCGTGAGGTCATCTCGTCTTTGGCATCGTGAAGTCTCACTCCGGGAGTGTGACCGTAAATAGCAACGGCATTCGGAGGGTGGAGGGATCTTTGTAGTGGGGGTATAAATATTGCTATGTATTCATGCTTTGTTTATCCCTCATAAAAGGCCCATTAGGTCTATGAGACTTGAATTAAATATTATATCTTAATTGTACTGATCCCTGGTGAGCTTCTGAGATATACCCTTTGGGTTCTCTTATAGGAGACTGTGGGGAGTAACTCTATGCGCCTAGCAGCAAGGGGATCTGTTTTCTTACAAGACATTTAAGACAACACGAGCACAGATGTCTCGAATTGTACCCCTCATAAAAGCGCATGTTTGCACCGATACGTTGGATTCATGTAACTGAATATTAAGTCACTATATTGACAATGTCTGATCTGCTCCACTTTGGTGTGCTTGACCCTTGTTTTCGGGTTTCTCTAGTAGCACCATAAAAACCCGTGATTGTACTCACCACATTCTAGTATACAGACATAAGCTTGTTTAGATAGTATCTTATAGAGCTTGAATCATTTATTAACCTTCACTTTGTAGGATGAGTGCAAATAGAAGCCAAGAGGGAGAAAAAAATTTCAATTGCACTTAATCCCTCTGAGAAAAACATACATTTATAATTGCTCTATAGAGGAGTTGAGCATATCTTTGAAGGTCAGGAAAACCTAATACACCACTGTATCATCAAAAATGCTTTTTTTTTTTTTTTTTTCTAAATAACCAGGCCGCAAGCACCGAGCAGACATGTTATCTGTAATATGAGAGGTTCAATGGCAAGTGAAATCTGACGTTCAGCCTTTCTTGGGTCCCACATGCTATGAATAATTTGTTAATTTATTTCGACCATGAATATTCGTGCCAAGTAAACGGCTGTCACATTGTGAATAACGATTCCATGCTAAAATCCCATATTGCATTTTAGATTAATTGGAAAAAATAATATTTTCCTATAGCATTACCCAATGTGCCAGTTCATTTCTTTACCAAAACTTATTTGAATGTCTGCCAATCTTTTCACCCTCTAGTAATGCTAAAAGGCTTTTTATCCTTGTATTATATATTTGGTGTGTGCTAGGCAATTACACAGGACAAGGAAACGCTTCATGAAGAAAATTATTTCCATAATAAAGTAAAGCTTAGTGGCTTTCAACTGACACATTTGTAAATAACTCTGTAACAGAAAGTTCTAATGGAAACATGTTCATTACATTTGACATTCCAAGAAACAAAAATAACATTTAAATTAGAAAAGCACATACAGAAATGTAGGCACTATTGCCATAACATTTCATCGCAATTAATCCTTGATTGGTGGAATATATTCTAATTAATGCATGTTTAAATAGTAACAAATATATTAAATAATGTGGAACTAATGACATTTCCATCAGTATCTTTGATTGCACATACTAATTAGGTAGCTATAATAAAACTATTTAGCATTTCGCATTTTCATGAAATCTTGTAATATATGGAAGTACGTACTGCAGCATCAGCCTTAGAATGAAAAAGGCAGATATAATGTAAACCGCACTAAGCTAAAACTACAACCAGACATGTAAAACAACAACCACACATGTAAAACAATAACCAGACATGCAAAACTACAACCAGACATGTAAAACAACAACCAGATATGCAAAACTACAACCAGACATGAAGTACTACAACCAGACATGTAAAACAACATCCAGACATGCAAAACTACAGACATGAAAAACAACAACCAGATATGTAAAACTAAAACCAGGCATGCAACACTACAACCAGACATGTACAGCTACAACCAGACATGCAAAACTACAGTACAACCAGACATGTAAAACTACAACCAGACATGTAAAACTACAGTACAACCAGACATGCAAAACTACAACCAGACGTGTAAAACTACCAGACATGTACAACTACAACCAGACATGTAAAACTACAACCAGACATGTAAAACTACAACCAGACATGTAAAACTACAACCAGACATGTAACACTACAACCAGACATGTAGATGTGTGCAGTGTTTCCTCCTCCTCCTCCTTTTTTTTTTTTAACAAAAACTAGTACAGCAATATTTTTATTTTCATTTGCTTTTCAGTTCTCACATTTGCGACTTTTTGCTCTAAAATTGGGCTAAGAGATGCTTTTTGAACATTCTTAGAATCTATGGGACTCTTCTGCAAAGTGAGATAGCCCCGATCCAGAGCTAGTGCACAGAAAGATTAATGGAAGTGAACAGGGCCTTGT
The DNA here is from genome assembly GCF_040206685.1 of Ascaphus truei. Taxonomy (NCBI): domain Eukaryota; kingdom Metazoa; phylum Chordata; class Amphibia; order Anura; family Ascaphidae; genus Ascaphus; species Ascaphus truei. Next base: position 39,356,911 of record NC_134498.1, read on the forward strand.
GTGTGGTAGCACTGAATAAGTGATAACACAATTTATACATTCAGGCCCTATATCTCAATGCTTCCCTTTGTCTCACCTCAGCACTCCCATGTGATTGAAGTTGGGCTGATAGAGATGAACATTACGAGAGAAGGAAATGCTACAGGGTGCACATATTTTAAAGCTGCAGACCAAGCAATATCCTACATGTATTTTTAATCCGCTCTGTACTATGAGAAAATACTTGTAGCATTTATAAAAAAAATAAAAACATATTTAAAACATCTCTGAATTACATTTTTAATGTATTATAATGTAACAAGCATTTTATGTTTCTACTGTCACAGCCCCCTTAAACCTCCAACATCCCCGTAAACATTCGGGGATGTTTTCTGTTTGTACCGGACTTGGCCGCGCGCCAGCCGCACTTCCCGATCAGTGCTAATGGAGCTTAACATTGAAAGCGCCCGCGGCGCCGAAACCGGAGGAAAAAACGCCGCATCTGCCCGCGTTTTTAAAAATCCTGCAGTGGCGGCCGCAGGAGACTAAAGGCGGCCGCCACTGTATAGCAACATTTACCAAGTCAATCCCCTTTCCCTTCTGAAACAGGCTCTAGCATGCCCCTTTTTGAGCCCTGCCCTCTCTCTAGTAACGCACCAATTGTATCTAGTGACTGCCTGGTCACATGATCTTCCCCACAGAACTTTGCATCTGTGGTCCTCTTCTGCTGTACTGGTAGCCATTTATTGAACCCCCGAGCCTAATCTTCGTCGAACAATCAGCAACTTAGCTAATTACTTATCACTGTGTTGATTGTAGTGATGTACATATTAAACGGGAAAAAATGAAAATAAAATAAAAAATGGCAGCTTGGACTGCTGCTTTAATGGAATTATACAAATGTGTGCATGGTCATTAGTTTTCCCCTTTTGCCCTTGGTAAATCTCAACGCTGCCTCAACTGTAAGAATCACAATGAATACATTTGTTACGTGATGCTGCCACAGAGCAAAAAGTAAATAACGTTTCATGTACATCGTCGTGCACTTCAGAAGACACTGATAAATAGTCCTAATGGTTGCTTAGTGATGTGCGATAGCTTGGCAGCATTTCCCTCGTAGGCATTACGTCGGCCTTAGTGAAATCAGATGATGAGGAGGAACATCCACAGAGGACATAATCTATGATATTACAAAAAGGCAACATTCTACTGTATGTAGTACAATATTTTGTGCCTTGTAACCTAACATTTGTTTGGGTACTTGTCCATTTTACTGACTTTCGCCAACCAAAGAAGAAAGAGAACATTTTGTGAAAGGACAGTGGTAATAAAGAGGAGGACAAATCAATACAGACATTTGTAGACTACAAAAATAATGAGCCTTTTCTGACACTACAGGGTAAATGATGCTTAGTTTGTTTGGAGAAAGACTGCAATACTGGAGAGTGGAGCTTTTTGTCACAAGTGGGACGGTCTGCAGTAAGCCGCTATCTGCTAAGTCATAGAAAAGAAAAGTGCTGTAATCACTTTATTTCAAATTCATTAGAGATAGTTATCAATGTTCGTGCAAAAGTAGGATTTAAGGCAAAAGTGTGTAATTAATAGGATATACAAAAACATACATGCCACATAAGTACTTACATACTGTACAGTATATAGCACATGCATTTTACCAATTGTATGACTGTGATGGTAGGGGTAGCTGGCATCACAAAACCGGGATGAAGCCCAGCTAGCTACCCCTAAATCAATGTAACTTGTCCCCCTATGTAAGGCTTATTTCGGCCAAATGTGCTTTAATATCTGGGGAAGAACAGGGAATGTGTAAATGTAACCCATGTCTGTGCGAATGTATTTCAAATCATGTATTCTTAATTCCCTGTGACAATCCTTTCCCCAGTTTAAAAAGCCAGCATTGTCTTATGTTGTGATTTGTGGTCTGTGTGTAAATTACTGTAATGTGCTTTGGGTGTCAGCCCTGCAAGAAAGTAAATGAGATATTCCACTGTTACTATCATTTCTATGGAGAAAGACTCAGCAACCCACTTAGTTAAAGCTTCCCATAGAAATGATAGGATTAAAACCAGGGTTGGGACCGCTAGGTGTCAGAACTCCGGGGAGAGGTGGAAGGCTGCTGATCAGATCTTGGAGTAAGAGCATTGTTCTGGCCAGACTCTGAGGCTCCTACACAGTAGCAGGTCTTGAGTTCCTTAGCATGCCCCTCTTCTGGCTTTTGTGGCACCAAATCAACTGGTGCTCTGGTTGGCCAGCAGCCCCTGTCCCATGTAAAGGATAGCCACAGAGGGCTATTTAAGAGGCACTGCTGATCAGAGCATTATAGGCTATCTGAGAGACATTCTGTGAAGGAGTTTGGATCTTGACTGTGACCAGCTGGAGATACGTCAGAGTGGCTGCTGTGTGATCAGCACTCTGAAATCCTGGACGAGAAGCAGACAGTGCAAGCCTTCTTGAAGCAGGCCCCTGCACCTAGCGAGGCTAGAGTCTACTCCCCATGTCCCCAGTTGGTATTGTATCTTGTTTTGTGCATCTTTGTTTTGTCTGCTGGCGTGCCAGAATAAACTTCATTTTATTCAACAACCTTGTCCCGTCCGGTGCTAGTGATCCCGGTGGTTTCAGTGTAAAAGTACTGGCCTCCCGTGACAATGACATTCCTGCAAAGCATTGCAGTAAGCGTAGAGCGTTCCTAGCCCACACACTGCTGTAAATATGATTGTAACTGGGAATGTCAACTTTATTTTGTGCACACTACAGACTTCAAAACGAGAGGTAACTCAATGTATTTTTTTCCTGGTGAAATATTTTACAAACAGATTATGACCAAATCTGCAGTCTGCCCAGAGCAGCTGAATTAGCATAGAAACAAGACACTTTCAAAGTAAGTGTGAGTCTACAGCTAGTTGATCAATCGTGTGTGCAATATTTTGCAGTTTAGTTCTTCTTTCCAGTTGTTGAACTTGTGAACAACCATTCAATGAAAGACGTAGCATTTTTCTTTAATAATCAAATGCATAAATAAATGTAGGAATGATTTACTTGTAGAAATATACAACGATGGAAAGATTAGTACTAAAGATGTACAAATGTCTTCAAATTTGCAATTTTTTGCGTTTTACTCTTACATTTTTCGTTATCTCTGGGAAGGCTCAAGAACGTTTACGTTAGTCATACTTTCACCACTTTTTTGCCAGAATGTTACAAAAATGGCAGGATTTAAAGGGACACGTTATCGTTATTTCTTTATTTCAATCGTTTTTCTAACGCGCTGCTCACCCAGAAACTAGTACTAGCACGCGCCTAGGAACTTAAGGAGGAAACCCTTCCTAGACCTACAACTGGGACCTACAGTACTGAAAACATATAGGGAAACGACGAGGATGACCAACAAAGGGCGGGAAACACAAATGGTGGCAGAAAAGCTGCCGGGGTATAAGGGTCTGTTTGCCAGGTTTTGTTTAAAGCATTTGACTTTTCATGCTTGGAATATTTTATTGCAAAGCTTTCGAGAACCCCCCCCCCCCCCCCCTGAAAATATTGCCTTGCGCAAAAGGTTTTGCACATCTCTAATTGATAAATTATTTTAGATCACAACTGGAAACTTCTTGAAAGAGGAAAAGAAACGTAGAGCGGATGTGGTTGGGAGTAAAAATGTTCACACCAAATGCATAGTGGCCAATGAGAAACAGGTTTGAAATCCAGTCATAATAAAATAAAACAAAATAATCATTGGACATTGAACAACAAGTAAGAGATCTACTGTATTGGAATATCAATTAATGTGTAGGGGGTGGGTGGTCTTATTTGTATGTTAGCAGACATGGGGTTAGTCAAGGTAATCATGTTGCAAAAGTCTTTATCTTCAGGGAAGGTCAATTGTCCATAGAGCTTGTGCTTATCTTGACTGTATCTTGATAAGATATGTTGCTTCTCTTCTTCAAACTAACCCTACTCGTCATTAAAACATGAAACAATGAACACTTGCTGGCTTATGCTTGCATAGTCTCCACATATTGCTCTCTTATGGTGGTCTCTTTTGGGGGTTTTACAGCCAAAAGTCCAACATAATCTAGATACGTATTACCAGGGGAAATGTGGAAGCAGCAAGGTACAAATCTATAAAACAAGCTATGACCACAGATGATCAATCTGGAGATATAAATATTAAAGGAGAAAGTGATACATTTTAGATGCCTTGTGCAAGATGATAGAAAGCCTATATATAATGGTCCATTGCCACAGTCTCTGATACTGCAAATGATGGGTGGATGTACTTGTTTGTCAGGAAAATCTTGGCATTTATTTGTAACCTGTGTTTGAATTTCATGACGAAATTAAGTTTGTAGTGCAATTTTTCTTCAGGAACTTTGCTTGTCTTCCTGTCACTTGTAGATGTTAAGCACACTAGTCTTCTAGCGTTTCTTAAAATAGTAAATACATGTGGAGCAATTATGTTTTTACATAAATTAGAGACATTTACAAGAATTATGTTTTCCAAATGTAACTTTCGTGCATAAGTTCGCACGGTTTATGCTCGGAAACCCAAAAGTTTGTCCAGTTTATTTAAAAAAAAAGAAAAGAAAAAGAAAACTAAACCCAAAAATGAATCTGAGATTTAGCCTCTCTCTTGGTTTGGGTTCATATTTTGCTCCATTCAAAAAACAAATTCCAAAGTTTTGGCTCGGATATCTGAACAAACTATGAAGTTTGGATTTTGAACCCGAGAACCTGCACACTCTTATTTTAAATTTAGTAATAACTTGAAGCCTTCGTATAATTCAGATATTTGTTATTTTGATTTTTCAAACAATTTCCATTCTTTTGAATATGTTTTTACTGTAGTTACATTGTTGTTTTTCTCTCAGCACTCCAGTTTTTCTTCCCTTAACCTCAAGTATACAATAGATAATGTCATCCATGGATATTTGTCCACATGTATAGGAATTCAACAGATGAATCCAGGCTAATTGAATCAGCCAGGAGATGAAGGAGCGACATATCGACGTACACATGGAAATTAAGCTATAGAATTGTAGAGGAGAAACCAGGAAACATAATCTGACTATAAATCAATGTATTATTAAAAGAGACGATCTCTCATGTTTTCTTCATAAAGAAATCAACATGTTAGATGAAATAGGGATATGTTTTAAATGTGACACACAACACACTTAAAATGACAATTACAGACACTTCTGGCACTACCAAACATGGGACCTAGATTTATGAGGGGTTAAATACATTTATTTACTGATTTCAAGGCTGAAACAGCTACTGTAATAGCATCCTCTAGTCACCATCAAAACCATAAATAATTCTATAATTCTACCTCTATGCCACCTGCTTTCTATATATGCATGAGTAATCAATTTGTAGGCCTTATTTATTGTATTAAAATATTTCATTGAAAACCTTTTTTTTTTTTTTTAAATAATTGTTTGTATTTTGTAAAATGGTAAGTTATTTCAGTGTGTAATGGTTCATTTGGCAAGTTAGGCTGTTTGAATCGTCTCAGTGTAGTTTTTTTTTAAAATATACTGGTATATCTGTGAGGAATTTGTTGCATTCTTATTTCAAAGAAAACTGTTGCATGACATTTCAGCAAAGGGACAAGAGCCAAAAGCCTCTGGAGAGAAGGGACTTCAATAACTAAGAAGGTTTGTGATAGAATGTGGAATGAACAAATACGCTTAAAAAAGTAATGAAATCAATAAAAGAAAACCAGATTGATGCTACTGTTTGCTAAAGTGGTTTGTCAAAATGTATGTTATTAAACTCTGTTTTTCTAAAGGCGTAGTATTATTACTGTAGTATTATGATGTGGGTTTACCATGCATTTTTTTTATTCACAGACTGTATTGAACATTTTATTTTAACCCACTTATTTCAGTGACCTCTGAATCTACCTGTCTTCTCCTCCATTCTCCCTCTCATTCATCTTTTCTCCCCCTTTCCTTTGCCTTCATCCCCAATACTGTGTCCAGGCCATTTTTTGTTATATTAATCTTCATCTGGGCTCCTCTCTCATTAGTGTACATAGTGCCGATGTCAGGGTCGACTGGATGTGTGGGGCTCGGTGCAGGGACGTGTGTGGGGGCTCATCTCTTACCTTTTCTGGTGGCATACGCGACGTCAAATAGCATCATGTTGCCATGACGCGATCTAATGGCGCCATGCGATGTCAAGTTTTCATGACAATGAAGTTCTAAAGGATGACCTGTTGTCATGGCAATGGGATGTCCCATTATCATGGCAACGCGACACCATTTGATATCATGGAGCCCACATGAGGAGATGCCACCTGTGAATGTAAGAGAGTTACAGAAGCCTCGCGCTCTCCCCCGGCAATCAGTTTAATTCTTGCGGGGGAGAGCGCAGGGCCTCTGTAAGCAAGGGGCTCAATGCACAGGCACCGATGCACTGATGGGATCGCCATCAAGCCGGCTCAGGGGCAGGCTGGCCAGGGGACAAAGGGAAAATTGCCCCCGGGGCCGGTCAAAAGTGAACATTTTGGCCGGTGCCACTGTTAGAGAGAAGGAAAGGAGAAGGATCTCTGTGTAGCAGCTGACCGATTCTGCTAATTAGGAGGCACTGAAGAGCTCACTTCGCAGCTCCTGCTCTCTCGGGCTGGCTCCTCTCCTCTACAGTGCTGGCAATGGGAAGATACGTGTATTGTATTGTATGTCTTTATTTTTTTAGCGCCATTAATGTACATAGCGCTTCACAGTAGTAATACATGTGTTAATCAAATAAATAACAGATAATATAAATAACAGATCATGGGAATAAGTGCTTTAGACATAAAATTAACATTAACGAAGAGGAGTCCCTGCCCCGAGGAGCTTACAGTCTAATTAGTAGGTAGGGAGAACGTACAGAGACAGTAGGAGGGAGTTCTGGTAAGTGCGTCTGCAGGGGGCCAAGCTTATGTATCATGTGTTCAGAATATCCACAGTGCTATTCATATGCTTCTTTAAGCAAGTGTGTCTTAAGGTGGGTCTTAAAGGTGGATATAGAGGGTGCTAGTCGGGTACTGAGGGGAAGGGCATTCCAGAGGTGTGGGGCAGTCAGTGAAAAAGGTTTAAGGCGGGAGAGGGCTATAGATACAAAGGGGTAGAAAGAAGACATCCTTGAGAAGAATGCAAGTCTGGATGGTGCATAACGAGAAATTAGGGCTGAGATGTAAGGAGGGGCAGAAGAGTGTAAAGCTTTAAAAGTTAGGAGAAGAATGGAGTGTGAGGTGCAGGATTTGATTGGAAGCCAGGAGAGGGATTTCATGAGGGGAGATGCTGAGACAGATCTAGGAAAGAGTAGAGTGATTCTGGCAGCAGCGTTTAGGATAGATTGTAGGGGAGACAGGTGAGAGGCAGGAATGCCTGACAGCAGGAGGTTACAGTAATCAAGACGGGAGAGAATGAGGGCTTGAGTCAGAGTTTTAGCAGTCGAGCAACAGAGGAAAGGGCGTATCTTTGTTATATTGCGGAGGAAAAAGCAACAGGTTTTAGATATGTTTTGAATGTGAGGGGCGAATGTGAGAGAGGAGTCGAGTGTGACCCCTAGGTAGCGTGCTTGGGCTACTGGGTGAATGATCGTAGTTCCAACAGTAATGTGGAAGGAGGTAGTAGGGCCAGGTTTGGGAGGAAGTATGAGGAGCTCTGTTTTAGCCATGTTGAGTTTAAGGCGGCGGAGGGCCATCCAGGATGATATAGCAGAGAGACATTCAGAAACTTTGGTTTGTACAGCAGGTGTAAGGTCGGGTGTTGAAAAGTAAATTTGTGTGTCGTCAGCATAGAGGTGATATTTAAACCCAAAAGATGTTATTAGGTCACCTAGAGAGAGTGTGTACAGAGAAAAGAGAAGAGGTCCCAGGGCAGAGCCCTGGGTACCCCCACAGAGAGATCAATAGAGGAGGAGGAGGTGTTAGCAGAAGAGACACTGAAAGTACGATGGGAGAGGTAGGATGAGATCCAGGATAGAACTTTGTTCCGAATACCAAGAGTATGGAGAATGTGAAGGAGAAGAAGGGTGGTCCACGGTATCAAATGCTGCAGAGAGGTCAAGAAATATGAGCAGAGTGTAATGACCTCTGTCTTTGGCAGCATGGAAGTCATCAGTTATTTTAGTGACGGCTGTTTCCGTGGATTGAGCAGTGCGGAAGCCAGATTGTAGAGGGTCTAGGAGAGAATAGGTGTTGAGAAAATGGAGCAAGCGAGAGAATACAAGATGTTCAAGGAGTTTAGAGGCAAAAGGCAGGAGGGAGACAGGTCGATAGTTAGAAAGACAGGTAGGGTCAAGCTTGCTGTTTTTGAGTAATGGTATGACTGTTGCATGTTTGAAGGAGAATGGAAATGCTCAGAGCAGAGGGAGGAGTTCAAATGTGTGTGAGCATAGGGATTATAGTAGGAGCAAGAGGTTTTAGGAGATGGGAGGGAATGGGGTCAAGAGGGCAAGTGGTAGAGGGAGAAGAGGCGATCAACAGCGACACATCTTCATCTGAGACAGTGGAAAAAGAGTCAAGAAAGGCAGAAGGAGATTTAGGAAGAGGTATAGGATGGGAGGAAGAAACAGAGGGGATGTTCTGACGTATGGATTCCACCTTTTCCTTAAAATAGTCAGCAAAGTCCTGAGCGGAGATGGAGGAAGGAGAGGCAGCTGAGGGTGGTTTGAGTAGAGTATCAAAGACAGAGAACAGTCGGCGTGGGTTAGACTTGTGTATGTTGATTAGTGAAGAACAAATAGGCTTGTTTAGCTTGCGAGAGGGCAGAATTGAAACAGGATAGCATAAATTTGTAGTGAAGGAAGTCTGCGAGAGTATGAGATTTCCTCCAGGGGCGTTCAGAGGAACGAGTGGAGGAACGCAGCATGCGCGTGTGGGAATTTAGCCAGGGTCTAGGGTTAGAAGGGCAAGGGCGGCAGAGAGAAAGCGGGGCATGTAGATCAAGAGAGGAGGACAAGGCAGAGTTGTAGTTCTTGACCAGGTTGTCAGGGTCTGCAGCAGAGCTGAGAGGGAGGAGCGTAAAGTGGACTCAAAGTCAGGTAGTGAATATAGCGCAGGTTTCTGCAGAACCGGGGGGTAGATGGAGGTGGGGAAGGGGAGAAGCAAGATAGAGAGAATGAGATTAGGTGATGGTCAGAGAGAGGAAAAGGGGAATGTATATGTCTTTGGTGTATATTTCTATTGTGTGTGTGTTTGTGCACGTATATATATATATATATATATATATATATATATATATATATAGAGAGAGAGAGAGAGAGAGAGAGAGAGAGAGAGAGAGAGAGAGAGAGAGAGAGAGAGAGAGAGAGAGAGAGAGAGAGATGCATGTATAGATGTATAGATGTACGTGTACTTTCCTGTGTCCCACCGCTGCACCGTGCTGACCATCTCCTTGTTTGGAGCTTTACTGCTGATGCTGTTTTGTCCGGTCTCTGTTACTGCTGTATGATTGCTGCCTGATGCTAACAGTGAGCGGGATGCCGGGGGCTTGCATTGCCTCTTACTTACCTCTGTCTTGGACTCCCCTTCTCCTCTGGATGTCTGGTGCAGCATCATAGCAAGTATCTGGACATTTCCTTGCTCCACGGTAGCCTTTGGGACACTATTATTTTTGTCTGCCACAGCTTATATCAGTTACACCTAGCTGTGGCATTAGGGAGTTATTTTCTCATGTTTTTCTCCCTTGTTTTCTCTGCTGACTCATTGTTTCCATTTTAGTCTTTGAGGGGACCCCACCTCTGCATATTTTAGACATTTATTTTCTGTCTTTCTCTGGCTCTTTATTATAACTGCCAGGGTTTAGCCATCACCTTCTAGCTACACAGCATCTAGGCTATTCATTTATTATATTTTCATTGTTGCTCTTTTTTCTGTATTTACTTGGGTTTGTGTAGATATTGTTTTTTTTCAGTCATTTGTATTATCATGTGTTGCTGATCAGCCGATCTCCATTGCATTTCCAGGGGAAATCATTTTCCCCTGGATTTGCATTATCATACCTATGTATTTTGCATGTTACATATTTTGGGTCTCTACATTTTTATTGTGTATTCTTTGGTTCAGCAGTGTTCATTTAGTATGTGTTTAGGTATATTTTAATATTATTTTTGTGTTTTGTATTGCTAATAAAATCCATTTGGTACTTTCACATATTTTGTGTGTGCTTTCAACAAACCCTCATTTTCTTTTTGTGTTCGTATATCATATTGGGTTGTTAGCACCGCCAGAGGGTAAATTTAACCCCTACATCTGGCCTAGTGATTTATTTTGATCTATGGGGGATGGTTTTGATTGCGGCACCAACTCTGTGTGTTTGTTATATATATATAACAGATAACATTCCAAGAGACACTGTTTTTAAGTATACCTTTTGCTTGCTTCATTCATTGTAACATCGCCGGAAGAAGAGATCAGTGTATCTCGAAAGCTCGCACAAATAAAAGCATTTCGTTAGCCACAGAACGGTATCATCTATTTATTTTTTGATTAAATAAATATATATATATATATATATATATATATATATATATATGTGTATATATGACATGTGTGTGTGTGTATGTGTATAAATGGTGTGCGTGTACTGTATAAATGGATGTATATATGTTGTGTGTATCTATCTGGCCTGCATATGTAGACTTTTCCCTGCTACAAGGCACTAATAGTTTAGTCTATTTTTTTAAATCCTTTTATATGCTTTAATTATATATATATGATGTTATTTGTTCTGTTATATATATATATATATATATTTATATATATTTTTTTTTAATTTGTATGTGTTTTCTGTTTAACCGTTCATATTAAGGTCTTTCAATGGCATCCGCGGCACCAATAGTAAAGTAGATATGGGTGATCCCATTAACCTAGAAATTAATAATGTTTAGAACAGATATCAGAATAAATGAGAAAAGAACATGAATAAACCCTAAAAAGATAATGCATCACAATTTTAAACAACAACATAAAAATATTTAACTAAAACAGAGCGCAATACATAAAACTGTCCGTGGAGGAAACGTTTAGTGCATTATAAATTCAGATGACATAAAATACACATGCAATGCTCCAAATATAAGAGGGACCAAGAAAAACATAAACCATGCCAGCAACAAGGTACAGATGAGAATGAACCATCTGACCGCTATAAAATCTCCTGGTGGAGAATTATAGTGGACCCTTGCAAACTTGTATCATAAAAGGGAATAAAAGAGTGCAGTCCAGAAGTAGAAAACAAACAAACCGGGCTTGGAGGCTATACACAAATCCTCCACACACAGCTAGTCGCAAATGAACCACTAAGGACATATTGCACTGCAGAACTAAAGATGATAATTGAAAGAATAGCCACTTGATCAGATGAGAGTGTTGGTATCTATGCATTCATTGTCCCCTCCGAGAAAACGTACCCAAAATATAAATCCATAACGTCTCCTTTTTACATAGGCGTTTGAACCTATTCCCCCCCCCCTCCAAGAAAGAGGGGGGGGTGGGAGGGGATAGTTCAAGCACCGTGATACCCAGAGAACATGGATCCTTATTGTGTTTCTGCATAAGTGCCTTGATAGTCTATGTGCTGTATGCTTTTACCATCAATCACAAAACGTCGGTGTTCCAAAAACATGTGCTTAATGCATGAGTGGTTCCCCTTATATATTAGGGATCACACATGCATGGAACTACAAGTGTGGATAAATCATTTATATAGCTTTTGACTCAATATATAGATTTATTAGTGAAAGCAAAATCTGAAAAAAAAATCTTTGATTTTTAGATGGTTACATGTGAGGCAACGGCCTCTACCACAGATACAATTTCCACAAGGCATTGTGGGGCATGTTTTTGTTATTCTGTCTTGTTATTCCCCTACCATTCTGGATTTTCCCTTCACAATAACATTGCCTATTATTGGGATAGAGACACACCTGCGATTACTTCCTCCATGTTTTTCTTAATGCGAGGACCTCATGTGAGGTTCTCCTACCTCTGTGTATATAGCGGTTTTGCCCAATTTATAAGGCAACGTTTTTTTCAATAAAGTTACATTGATAAAATACATACTCGCCTTATCATCAGGCTTCTCACAATTGGGGTCACCAGGGGACAGTCTGCACCTTTCAATCCTGTGTAAAGCAGGTACACAGTAGTTGTCCACGCTCGCGCTCACATATGCACAGATGGCTGCTGTGTTAATAGCTTACACAGGACAGAAAGGAGTCCATGCGCATGCGCTCCTTTAAATCCTGGGTAAGGCAGCAACACAGCAGCCGCATGCACATGTAGTCAACACAGCAGCCGCATGCACATGTGGTCAACACAGCAGCCGCATGCACGTGTGGTCAACACAGCAGCCGAATGCACATGTGGTCAACACAGCAGCCGCATGCACGTGTGGTCAACACAGCAGCCGCATGCACATGTGGTCAACACCGCAACTTACACAGGACTAGTGATGGGTGAATCTGCGGAAATCTGTTTTCCGAATTGTCGCTGGTTATACCCACAAAATCCGTTTCGGGGGGGGGGTGTAAAATCCGCCAACGGATTTGGGCGGTTTCAATCCACGCGGGTTCATTAAAATCCGTTATTGGATACAACCCGTGGTCAGATTTGTAGAGTCCAATCCACGGATTCAGCATAGAATCCACCAACCGATTGCTGAATCCGCAGATTGGATTCTACAAAGCTGTCCACGGGTTCGCGGAATCCGCAGATGTATTGGTAATAATAATAAAGAATCCGCAATCCGCGAATCGTCCTTTTTGAGATTGATACGTGAAAATCTGCTGACCAAATCCTCTGCGGATCCAAATTTGCCCCCAAAATTTGCCCATCTCAACACAGGATCAGGAATAGCAGGTAAGTAATGAAACTCAATATATTAGTTATGTGGGCAAGTGATAGGATGGAACATTGTCTTATGTAAAACCCCTACAGTGTTTTCTTGGGGTTGTAATGCATTGCAGGGTCTAATGTGATCTTAATTCATCATTTGCAAGGGTTTGTCGTTTGGCTTAAGTATTGATAATTGATAACTGGGAGTGCAAGGGCAACTCCCTACTAGAGTTGGTGCTCAATAGAAAACATATGAGGTAAACTTTGTTGCTGGAGTATACATTGCTTAATGAATAACGACACAATTAAGTGCTAGTGCTTTTACCTCTCCCTTGAATATGTTGGTGATAACAATGTCAATATGAACAGGACACCTGACTTATAGGAACAGCACACTCTGAATGTGCATCCCACCTTTTGTAGAGTCAGGTCAGAGCACCAATTGTGGGGAGAAGGTAGATGAACGCTGAGCCAGCTCCGTAGCGTCATTCTGCATCGAGAGCCATGGGAGGGAGACCTGTAGAGCCAAAATCCTCCTCTGGGATCCTCCTGATGGTCTATCTGCTCCGGTTCCTGCTCCGCCTGCGTCCGCCGTCTCGCGTCGTCGTGATGACTGGAGTCCCGGATGAAGCAGCTGCACATGCGTCGCCTTGCTCGTACATCACTCCTTACTCTCTAGGCATCAGGCAGAGATAGGGAATGAATAAAAATGATCGTGTGACCTCCAGCTCCGTGTGCATCCAGGCATAGGCACAGCAAGTAGAAAAAAATGGAGAGTAAGCCGGAGCACAACTTCACAAAGAACCAGGTAGAACCAAGAACCACTATAAAAGTTTTATTTATTAAAAAACATATAGACAAAAAATCCTGACAGATCACTCTTTGACAAAGCACCAAGTGCGTGAAACGCGTCAGAGGATCTGTCAGGAATTTTTGCCTATATGTTTTTTAATTAATAAAACTTTTATAGTGGTTCTTGGTTCTACCTGGTTCTTTGTGAAGTTGTGCTCCGGCTTACTCTCCATTTTTTCTACTGGTTTAAGTATTGATTTAAACTGTAATAATGTGGAACATTGTGTAGGGGAAAAAGAAGGGTTAAAATGAATAGGGAGGCAAAATATTATGCATAGATAATGTTAAGATTTATTTTGCAATGTATAATACCGTATATAGTATAAAATAAATGTAAAAAAAATCTAAGGGAGATCCCCTAAGGTTTCGCGCTAAAAATAGCACTTTATCAAACTGATACTCTTTGATAAAGTGCTATTTTTAGCGCGAAACCGGTCAGAGGTTGCACTGTATACCCCCATGATGTCTGCCAAGCAATAAAAGTTATTTTTTTAACTGCATATCTTACCTAAGCCCCAGATTTTTGGGAACTGCTGTGCTCCGTTTTTTCCTGCTTCTGGATCTCCTTTCGTTTATGTATTGACTGGATGCACGCCTCAAAGGACAGTAACAACCAGAAATGTCAGTACTTCAATTCTTATACATGAAGAGGAACTTATATGCTCTAGGGGGATTTGCCTATTCATAGGATATATTGAAACACAGTCGTTTTTCACACATGACGGCTGCTGGTTCCTTAATTACTCCACAGAAGGCATTTCTTTAACCCTTTAGTGAGCCCTGCAATCAAGCTTACCTTCTAACTCACTGGTTCATGTGTCCATTCTCCGATTAGAGATTTATCACGCATGTGTATGCAAGAAATGTACCTTAACTCTGATGCACTGATCTTGTGAGATTCACTTCTCTATTTGTGTTGGCTACGTAAAAAAAAAATCTATATACTGAAATTAGGGATTCACCTTATATTCAAGGTTGGCCTATAAGCGGGCAAATACTGTATACTTTTTCTATGAGCCGTAAAAATATTTTGGGGGGGGGGCTAAATACAAACTAACTTTGTTTCTTCTACTGTGTGTGCGGGAAAGACGATTGTTAATACATTTTTGGTTATATATCTGTAGTTATAGAGGTTTGATATAGATACATTTTGGTTATTCCTATGGTCTAACCTTCGGCCATGTGCTCAGCTAGTTAGAATGCACCAGCCAGAAGGGGGAGTAGAATTTGGACCCGCGCCTTAGCTTAGCGAAGTCAGTCTAAGGGAAATAAAAACGGTTACACGTGGATGAGGCGTGTGCTAAGTATAATGGTGTAACGGCAAACCCGAAGTGAAAATTGGACTGGCAGCAGACTAGGGAGAAGGAGTGGCCCATTGAGCCCCATTGGCAGCAAAGTGCTATATGAAATAAAGTTATAATTATTATATTCTGTCATAATAATCCCAGTTTGGTCTCCCCATTTGGTATTCTTGCCAGTGTGATATTAGTTTGCTCAGAATACATCACAAATAGAGGTCTAAATTAAATGACCCCAAGTTACCAGTGTGCTATTATGTGCTTTATTTTTACTAACCCATAACAACTAGTCATCAGTGATGGGTTTTCAACATTCGCTAATCTCTAACAGCAGAATCCTGAGACAACATCATAGGAGACACATCCTACATGAGCTCTACATTCATAATATGATGTCTCCTGCTTTTTGTTTTTTTACAGTACAATTGTAGAAAATATACTATACTACAGGGCTCTTTAACTGGACACCCGCAGGCCAAATTCAGCCTGTAAAGAGACTTGATGTGTCCTTCGGACTCTCTGCTCCTGCTAATTTCATATTAGTTGCTTATTCAGCTAAGTGCAGTTTTTCACACTGAAACTCGTTTGTAAGACGAGGGAATGAAAATATATGTAGTACAGATGTTTGAAAAGTTTTCAAATATAGTAATTTAATTTGTCTTTAAATGTATCTAAAATGACATTACAATAAGCTTGGAGCACTACAGTAGTTGAAGAGCCTTGCTATACTGCGTATTGTTAATGAATACCAGGTTCCTTATTCTTTCTACTTTCTACTAACCTGTATATACATGTAGCCAGGTCACCCTTTGCCCCCTGCGACCTCCGTCGGAGCCTCCGTGGCCAGGACCGATGGCGGGTACTGCCGGAGGCCAGCGGCAGACCCGACGGCCATTCCGGAGGGTGGGGGCCGAGGAGGGAGCGCACCGGAGTGCAGGAGATCTCCGGCGGCTCTTGCGCAGGGAGCCGCCATGTCACGCCGGTTCATGCATGCGCAATAAGCTCCCGGCGAGCAGAGAGAGTCGCGCGAGAGTAGGGACAGTGAGGGAGATGTTGCGGCGGCCATTAGGGGTTAGTGCAGGCGCAGGGGAGGCGCGCACGTGGCCCCAATGTAATTACAGGCGCCCCAGGACTACAATTCCCATAGGGCCTAGCGAGGGAGGCACCAGGTGCCTCTTAGGAGCCAATAGGGCTGTAAGAGTGCCAGGAGAAGAAAAGGATACATTTCGCGGGCTTGCAGCTTCGTGGGCAGTCAGAGTCAGAAGCAGCCCAGGGAATGAGGTAGGGTGCAGGAGTCAGGGACTCCCTGCACTAGGCCAGCAGCTGTAAGGTCCAAGTTAACTCTGATTCCCCACTAGGTTAGTGAGTGTTGCCAGAGACAGCCTCAGGTTAGGGACCCCTGTCACTTACTGTAGTTAGAGCTGGGGAAGAGAAAGGGAAGAAAGGGACAAGTGGGCTGAGTGTTAGTCTGCAGAGCGTTGCTGCAGGAATTAGGGGAGGTAAGCGACGTGAGACAACTAGGGGGGTTCATAGCGGTAACCAGTCCGCGGAGCCATAGCCCAGGGTCCGTGTTGCAAGCGGCGTGAGGCAACTGGGGGGGTTCATAGCGGTAACCAATCCGGGGAGCCATAGCCCAGGGCCGCGTTGCGCGTAGTATGAGGCAACTGGGGGGTTCATAGTGGTAACCAATCCGGGGAGCCATGGCCCAGGGCCCATGTTACGAGTAGGGTGGGTGCAGGGACCTACCTGCATAGGATAGGCAACCCCGCAGGCCCTAGGTGTTTCCCTTAAGCCACCTTAGGATGCTGTGCTGTAGGGATGGCCTATAGTACAGTGTGTGTCACGTTGTTATAGTGTAAGGTAGGGACTCAGCGGACGCTGCGGTTCCAGTGAAGGAGTTCGGGCTCAAGTCAGGGCCACAGAGAATAACTCAAGGTTGGGATCAGACGGATTCATCACGCGTCTGACCCTTTGTGAAGTTGTTGCGGATCCGAGCACCGGAGTGCTCGGCAGGTACTATACAGTCATAAGTGCACCAACGGGCCCTTAGTGTAATTGTGACTGCGCAGTCACCCATTGCTTCTCTCTGCAAGAGTGCGGGACATTGAGTGGGACTCTATGGACACTGGGTGGGATCACCTGGTGTTGGTAAAGCGTCCTGCGCGACGCAGTGGTAAGTGTCTCCTTTAGAGAGGGACACCTGTTATGATGTTATTGCCGTGATATGTGTTATCTTACGTTCCTAAGTAATAGGTATTAGTTATTACCCCTTCAGTTGTATGTGATTATTGTGATTGTCCTGCGAGGAACCACTCCCCCTCTGGTGGGAGCCATCGCAGGTGGAGGCGCTGCACCGATGTAAGTGATTACCCCTAGTATATTGCCCCAGGTTCCCCGTGGCGGAAGCTCAGCCCTCCTGTGAGCCAACAGGTAACGCACCACACCCATGGTAACATTGTATGTTCCCTTTCACCCCACACTAAATCTGCGATTGGGGGGGGGGGGGGGAATACCCGTTACATACAGCATCTGTTATTTCAAATGTAATAATCAAAAAGCTAGTACACAATTATAGAGTTTTTATTCATTTATTTCCACCTTTACGTATACAAATGGCAAAAATAATACAGTCTGTTTCAGATGCAAAGGTTTTCATGTGCTGTAAATCAAAGTGCAAATTCTCAATTTCTTCAAGACATCTATTAACCGTTTTTTAACCAAAAGTGAAAATAGGTAATACAAATGATTGTAGTTTTACAGCAAAAGAAAAATTGAAAAGAAAAGGTTTGATTTTGATTAGCTTATTGATTTTCCTTTCACAAACCAAAAG
Organism: Ascaphus truei; assembly: GCF_040206685.1. Taxonomy (NCBI): domain Eukaryota; kingdom Metazoa; phylum Chordata; class Amphibia; order Anura; family Ascaphidae; genus Ascaphus; species Ascaphus truei. The sequence goes on from NC_134498.1 coordinate 39,374,717, forward strand.
CAATGTCCTTTTCAACATAGACTCTGACCTTTTCAGGCAATATTCTTAATGTACTACAATTGTTTCAAATGATAACTAGTTTAGTATTGTTGTGATAATGATGTCCTCGTGCATTAATGTGGAAGCTTGTCACAATAGTGGTCTATAAAACAGAAGAGTGACACCAGGCTCTTAGGATCATGGTTTATTTAAGAGTATTGTAATATTGTAGGCTTTAACATTTAGAAATAATTGACATTGTATTGACTGAGGTAGAAACGGTAAGATTGGTCTTCAGAATTCTGGGGCTATACTAGTGAGAGGTGAGATTGCTGACTTGAAAGAGAATAGAGAGAATTAAAAAACTTTGCCTTTTTGTAAGGTGACATAATTTGTGTCAAAATTCCCTTTCTAGGGCCTAGCTAATGCGGATGCTTTAAAATTAGTTCATTTCTTTTTTTGTTAATTCGACAAAAGCTAGTCAAAATATTAAGTCTAATCTAATATAAATTACATTCATTAATTGCATAATGTTGTGCAGAAGTCTGAAAAGTCATAGTGTTGAAAATCTTTAGGCAAATGAGATGTGAAAAGTTTCTACAGTACATTCCAGCTGTACCATGCACATGCCAAAGCTTAGTGTCGCATGGGAGGAAGTTGCAAATAAGATTAACTTTCGTTGGAGCACATCTGACATTATAAAACACCAAGGAAATTTCCATCTCGCTGCCGACTGAACTTGGAGGCGTTATCACTGATTAGTATGATTCTTAATTATAGTTTTTAAAAGATAAATAACACTATGGACAATTCAGACCTTTTAAATATGACATATTCACATTAATGTATTATTTAACTTTTTTGAAGGTGTTTATATGTATACTACATATATATATATATATCTGACTATATTTTTGCCACACTAGATGTGTCTAGTCTTTATACCAACATCCCCCACACGGAGGGCCTGGAAGCAGTCCGCGCCAAATTTGAAACATCTGGTGTACAACAGGGTCCCCCGGTGGAATTTCTCATGCTACTGATTGAGGTTATTCTGCATAAAAATTTCTTCAGGTTCGAGAAGCACCATTACTTACAGCTGACAGGGACGGCCATGGGGTCCAATATGGCGCCTTCCTATGCGAATCTGTTCATGGACCAGTACGAGCAGACCCATATACTCCATGATGTGACTTATGGACACCACATTGTCAAATATCTACGCTACATTGATGATGTGTTCATTTTGTGGGGTGGCAGCGAAAAAGATCTGCTGGCGTTTGTGGCTTCTTTGAATAACATTCCTTCCACCATACGCTTCACTCTCAGTCACAGCTCTAAAGAAATTGCTTTCTTAGACACGATAGTATACAAGTCTGGCGGCTCGTTGGCTACAAGACTGTACCGGAAGAGCACTGACAAGAACTCATTGCTGTGTGCATCCAGCCACCATCCCTTGCCACTCAAAAGGGGTCTCCCCTACTCACAGCTTTTAAGAGTGAAGAGGATCACAACTGATCCAGCGGAGTCCATAAGGGCTTTGGGTCAGATGGCTGCCCGCTTTCGAGAGAGGGGCTATTGTGAAAAAGACATCCAGTACGCCTTACAAAAGGTGGAACAGGTTGACAGGAGCTTATTACTGACATCAGTTCCTAAACAAACGGAGACTAACAGACTCAACATAGTCAGCACTTTCAGCACCGCCTCCAATGACATCAAGCGATGCATCCGGGGGAATTGGCGGATCTTACAAAATGATGAGAGGATAGGCACATGTGCCAAGGAACCACCGTTGTTCTGCTTCCGTCGCGGCCCTAGTATTGGTGACATGGTGACAGGATCGGATCCAACAGAGAAATATGCCACCTCCAAGTCCTGGTTGGTCAAGAAACCAGGCTCATATCGATGTCATGGCTGTACTAACTGCCAGTTCATGCAATTGGGCCCCAGCTACAATCATCCCCACAGTGGCATTCCCATCAAACTCCAACAGGCACTTAATTGTGAATCCAAATTTGTGGTATACTACATCAGATGCCCTTGTGGACTTCTATATATTGGAAAAACTGTGAGGATGCTGAAGGAGCGGATGGCCATGCACCGTACTACCATCAGGAAAGCCCTAGTGAGCGGTGGCGATGACATGGACCTTAAATGTCTCCCTGTCGCGAGACATTTTAAAGAACATAGACACTCCTTAGCAACGCTTAGATGCATGCCTATCCTGCAGGTCCCTATCCCTACGCGTGGTGGTGACAGAGGCAAGATCTTGCTACAACAGGAGGCCAGACTCATTTTTGAACTGCGGACTATGGCACCAGGGGGACTGAACGAAGAGCTCAAACTGGGCTGTTTTTTGTAAATTGTTTATGGCTACCTACGCATTGATTTTTGCTTGCTTTGATCCTTGACCATATTTGAATGTTTATTTTCATGTTTGCATGCATATTTTTGACGTGTGGACATTGTTCCTCCATAGCTTCACTTCCCTTGCACACTGTCACTCCCTTGTTTTTGATTGTCTCTTTATTGTCATGTTTTATATTGTGGGGTGCAGCTGGTACTCCTGGGACCTTGACCACTGCCTTTTGTGGTTTTACTTTCAGCCACAGCCCTTTTTGCTCGTGTGTCTGCCTTGCATTAGTGCTGTGGGTGCAGCACTGCCCTTTCTATCAGTGTTTACTACTGCGCCTGCGCGGACTGTGTGCTGGCGTCCTTGGTTGCCAGGGTTCCTCCATTAGGGTTCTGCGTACCTTTCCAGTGCGCATGGATGTTTCCCATTGGCTCCCCGGCTCACACTTTGCCCTATGACGCGCAGGCTAGTCAGGTGACGCGCTGTAGCTCCCGACACCGGTCGCAGGCTATAGACATCAGAGCAGGCAGCCTGGATCACGGGTGGGGTTTCCCTGCTCGTGAATCTACAGACTCAGATGCCTGAGTTGGCTGCCTTTGATTACCACATTGCTTTTTTCTGCTTGTGGATCCGCATGACTCCTTCTGGTCCAGGCATTGGTTGTTTCTCAACGGTGCTCAGCTGCATAACAGGTAAATCATGACAGGTTGCTGGTGATTGGTTATGTTTAATTGGTTGCACTAGGGGTGTGGGTATATAAGTAGGGTCACTGTTAGTGTGGTGTTTGCACGGCCCTGAGGAAGGTCTCCCTGAGAGACCGAAACGTTGGCTTTCGTGTACCTGTTTATTTCAATACAGACTTCTTTGGATTATACCACGTTGGTTGCTGTCTCCTTACTGGTCTTTGGGCTGGTTTGTATGTTATATATATATATATATATATATATATATATATATATATATATATATATATATATATATATATATATATACAGTGTATATAGAAGAAGTGCAGGCTCTGTAGCGTCACTGTATGAAACAGTTTAATCAAAAATAAAAAAGTCACCAGAACTTTCACCCACAAAGAAGCAAAATAATATCGCTTGATAGGTTGCACAAGACACCACGCTCATGGAGAGGATGAGGCTAAGTAGAAGTGGGGAATTCAAACCAACCAATGGGGATCATGCTTCTAAGACCCAGCAACAGTTTACAGGTCCAGCCCGATACCTCCAGCAGAGTTAGGCATCTCAGAGTCAGGGATGAACAATGGCTCTGCTTTTGGAGTCACTGTTCTCCAGATCGCAGGCATTACCCCTGCTCGCTCCTACAGTGTCACAAGCACTTTACTGACCCACCCATATTTCGATAGCAGACCTGGATTCCTTTGTGTGCTGGCTGGCTAAGTGAATTGCCAACCCAGCACACAAATGAGACATTGAAATACAGCATCTCTCATTACATGGGGAATAAATGTTAAAGGGTACATAGGAATATACAAGTCAGACATTTTGGCCACTATAAGATGGAAACAATATGCCAGATACTTGGCATCAATATGGACTGGTAGGAGCAATGGCTGAGCTTCTTTTAATATGCTGGCCACAATGCCCTTACCGGTACACCCACACCCAGTTTTGTTTAGAATAGTAGTGTATTCTGTATCCCAGCTTTGAATCAGATGGATTCTACTCAGTGAATGCCCTTCTGCAGCAGCAGGATGTTCAGACACAGAGAGAAACTTTTCGGAGGACAGTGACGTTGGATTCGTCCAGATCAAGTGCAGTATACACAGTTTCTCCTCTTGTTGCTTTTGGAAAAATTTCTGTTAGCATTTGATCATTTTCTGAGAATCACGTATTGCTAGCTGATCTCATTGGGGGTTTTGTTAGTGTGTTTGGGACACAAGGTATAGGGAAGTACTTTTTGTCTGTTGGACCTTACAGTAGGTAACTGACCTGAGGAAGGGGTCATTACCCTGAAATGTTGCCCCCCTATTTTCCCTTTCTCCTTCCTCCTCCCCCTTGTGGTGTTTCCTTGTCTTTTCCCTTCCCAGGTTTTTTTCCCTTGCACCTTGAGAGTTAGGTTCACTGTTAAGAGTTATTTTGCTGCTCACGTGCATTACATTGTGCCAGCGTTATGTTCTTGTGCTTTCATGATTTAAAAATTCTATTTTGGCATATTCCCACTTTTTGATATCTTTGTATGGTCAGTGAGTACTTGGAACCCCCACTTTTCCCCTTGATATTATCTGGAGGAATTAGTGTCCTCCCTGTTCCCTTTAGCACCCTGTATCTAGTTTTAAGCATTTTTTGAGTGCTGTCAATCTCAACATTCTGCCACATACAGTATTATTAAATAACAGTTCACGTGTTTTGTGTTCTATTTCTGTGCAGAGTATATTTGAATGAAAAACCAAATGCATGTTTAGTAAAATTACTGAGGAGCCTCCTGCTAAGTATACAATGTTATATATAACATCCTGACATATCTTGTGTTTTCAGATGCTTGTTTTTTTCTTTTAATAATAGGCTTGGAGGTATAATCAAGAAAGTGCCATCACTATGGTAATTCTGCCTTTAATGGAAGCATTTGAGAATATTTATCCTTGACATTTTGAAAATGAAATTGCAGGCAATACACAAATAAAAGCCTTTATGCCCACATGAAAGACAACTTTTATTGCTTTAATAAAGAATTGTTTTCAAGGAAAAACAGAAAAAAAAATAAAAGTTTTAATTCTTATTTAGTCATGCTGAAGGCTTGACTTGCAGGTACAATATTGCATTGTGATATTATATTAACTAAAACCAACAACAAAATATTCTAACTTCATTGTTTTATTTTAATAATTGTTGGAAACAATAAGGTCTTTAAATATAGAAATAAAGTAAGTATTTTTGTTGATACAGAAACATGTAAATTCAATGGGAGTTTCTGTTTCGATTGGCACTATCCTAGTTTAATGAATGACCCCTTTCTGCAAGTCAAGTTGGAAAAAGCATAGACACCTTTATCTGTTCTCTAGTGGTGCTGAATGTAGAATACTTAATGTGACTAGTAAATCACTACTGAACTGTCTAGGGCTTTCTAAACACAGGGGCTGCAAAGAGTATAGTCAATGCAGATCGTAATTTCCCATTGGAGTAGCAATAATGCAGACCAAGTAAAGATTAAACTTTACAGATGACCAGGAGATATTTGTTAAATAATTTACAATAAACATCCAGTATGCTTAGCCCAATGAAACAGTATTTCCTTTGCTCCTTTCCCGCTATCAGTCACTTTCACCACAGAGTCCCACATGACACTTATACTTACCCCTACGATTGATGGAGGTCCAGCCCTAAAAATGATACTTGAGCATCGTAGACACAAATGGTTACTTTAAAGTTAGACTAAGGCACAAAAATATCAGGAAACTGTGTATTTTTGTTTCTTATAAGTAGAAACTGTCATCGTACATGCCAAATTTGGTGAAAAGATTGAAGGCCATAAGGTACTTACCGGCACTAGAAGACATCTTTCAGTCCATTCAAGTCAATGGGTTGTACAGATTAACCGGCCATTATCCGACCTTTTATTGGACCAGCGTCAGTGAAGTCTGCTGTATTCCATGCGGCATTCACTATATAATTTTGGTTTACCATCACTGATTACCTGGATTATCTGGATACTAATTTGTGTGGTTGCAGTTCTGCGCGTATCTGCCAGATGGCAAAAGTTAATTTCTTTGCATAGACTATACTGTACATTGGGTAGTGGGTAGGCAATGTGCAGGTGTTTAAAAAAACAGATAAAACCAGTGTCCATTACAGTGATCCATTGTTAATTGACCTTGGTCACTGAAGACGTTATCAAATTTAGGCGTTTCACATTAAAATATCAACCAGAATGTTTTGGACATTATTTTCTTTCTAATCTTTCATGCTCATCCCAGCATTACACCAAGGCCGACCAATTGAGTTGCACCACCTCCTCTCCCCCCACACACAAAGCCAGGCAAATAGAATTCGACTTCATATCAACACCTCCCCCGAGCAATAGGAAATTCACACACAGACACAAAGTTTCAGGCTTTGGCTCTTGGCTGAGAAATTACATTTCCTGGTTTCACATGCATGCACATGGCAGACAAGTCCTTCATTGGGAATTTGTGTTGAAAGCCATCACTGCCAATGTGAAATTGAAGTCCGGAAAAAAAAAAAAGGCATCTCTCTTTTTTTTTTCTTGACCATAGAGAATATTTATGAGTTTTAAACAAAACCTCAGGTGATGCTTACTTCTCTTATTTAAACAAATGTAACATTTTTAAAATCACCACAGTACCTTTTTATTTCTCAATGATGTGGCATATTACAGTATGTGATGGATACAGTATTTGTCATACGGTATGTAACCTAATGTGAAATATTCTTATGTATTCTTACTGTACTGTATGCAGAAATATTCCAGACACACACAAACGGTCTCTGGGAGTGATAACTTTTATTAATTTAACAAACAATTTTAACAGCTGACAATAAGAATACAGTACATTTCATGTTGAATGGGGCTTCTAATTACATGGTGCTTACGGTAGCTGAGTTACTGGGTGTAAATGATGGTTAGAGGGCTGCACTGTGTGCATCTTCTAAGGGGCTTCTAAATCAATGGGGCTTAGCTGAGTCACCAGGTGTAAACAACAGTTAGAGTGCTGTATGCATCTTCTAAGGGGCTTCTAATTACGTGGGGCTTAGCTGAGTCATGGGGTGTAAATAACAGTTAGGCTAGGTCCCCGCTGCTGACGGCGGTGCGCATGGTGGCTTGCGCACCTCTCACCAGTCCCCCTCCTCTTTTCTACCTAGTGTGATGTGGATGTGGATGAGGTAGCCAGGCTCACTATCTATTAAAGGTTAAGCTCGTTTGGTTACCTCTGATCCATTTTTTGTGTCTGAACTTTCCAGGGATGCCAGCACGCAGGGATTGCTGTGGTATGAGTTTCAAAAGGGGGGGGGGGGGAAGTGTTGTCGGATTGTGTCTATCTAGTCAGGGCCCAAAGATGCTGGTTCCCCTAAAAATGTACCCAGGAATCAGGTCGGATGCCTGGATGCATGTAGACACATTGTCTCAGTAATATCTCCCCTTGAAAACACTTGCATGACTCACCACTAGGGGTCCCTGCTTCAGCACAGCCCAGAAAGGTAAATGGGGCATAGGGATGTGAGGTGTCCCTGAAACAGTCAAGGGGTCCCTAGGTTAATGGGGATACCTGGTAAATGCCCAGGTCACCCATAACCGATAAAGGGGTTCTGGGGGTACTCCAATCATCTAGAAGGTTGTGAGGGGACTTTTAAAAGTCTAGTTCTAAGTTTATTGTATAGAGTGTGGGGAATATGGCTAGTAAGAAATAACTTGCAGCTTCTTGTTCTATTTTCCATAACAAAAAGACCTAGGATATTTTTAAAGGCTATATTTTAGGGAACAGTGTGTTTTAAAACATATTTTTTCTATGCACAGAAATGAGCTGGGACTTTCAGAACCAATGCTCTGACAGGCCACTGGGCAACCAAGTGGTGCCAGGAGGTCTGGTACGACGACCTGGTCAAGACCATTTGGACAAGAGGGAAGGATTCAAGTATCCACACCCTGAGATCAATGGACGCCCTTTGCATTTCCATTGATCCCACCAGACTGGCAGGAGTCTGTCACCGCGGGTGGCATTGAGGGAACCAGGGCCCGAGGTGCAAAATTGCCCATGCCCCTTGGTTCTTTAAGATTTCCAGGTAACCCTGTTGTGTATACCAACTTGTCTCTGATTGGCTGTGGAGAAATTTCTCACACTTTGGATTGAGCTATAGTATTTTTTAATGCAAGTTAGAGGTATTATAACCCCTTGCACCCATTAGATAGTGTTCTCCAGGGTTATCAAGTGTTCTCCAAGGTTCTCCAAGGTCTCTCATAGTTCTCCAATCCTTTAGGATTCTCAGATTCTACGTTTCCAGTTGTAAGTCTCAAGCAAGAAAAGGGCTGCTTCAGCAAAATCTGCCTGGAATATTTTCTTTCCTGTTTTTGCAACTGTTATCAGGGATAGGATTCCCTGCATCTAAGAGAGTCTAGGTTGTTACCCCAATTCCCAAGTAAGCGTGTCTTTTTGCTGTAGTTTGTGTAACATTGTGTGTTTGCCTTTTTCTGTGAATAAATTTACAATTTATTTAATTAACTTGTTTTACTCAATGCATGATCCTGGTAAAAAGGTGTAAATGGCCTGGTCTCCCGTGACACCTGGCCCCGGTGTCCCCTTGCTTGTTGTCCCACTTCGTGCTGTGGCGCATCAGCCAGCAGGATACAACAAGAATGTGTTCCTGTGCAACGACTCGTCACATGGTGCGCTATGAGCCAATCAAGAGGGGAGATCGCCGACAGCCTGACAAGAACAGGGGATTAAAGAGTGCTGACTTTTGAAGTGTATGTACAAGTGATTGAATGACATCCAGAAGCACCTTACATCACGGGACACCCCTACACACTGGTATCACGGTGGTGACTGCAAGAACTCCTATCCTATGTACCCTCAGATGTTGATGCTGCACTCCCATTATATTTTTCTGTCATTGCAGAACGCTGACATCATTTGCTCCTATATTTTGCTACACGGAAACTCAAGGGCATGCACAGAGCTGGGGCACTATCATAGGGCTATAACATTCAGTGCATCCCACACAGTGTGTGTGTCCCCTCCCCTGTCTCCTTCTTCCACGAGACTAGTAAAGGGGTGGAGCTTCAGAGCGCGGTCGCTAACACACACACAGACACATACTGTACATTCTCTTTTCAGCATCTCCTTGAACCAATGGCAGCCTAGCAAAGTGATGGCCGCACCACCGGCTTGTTTAGGCCACGCACCCCGTGACTCCGATTGCTGGTAACCGGACCGCAGATTGTGGTTGTAAGATATGTATGTGCCGTCAGAACACACGGTGCATGTGCAGCAGTCTCCAGTGGGCCCTTAGCCTTAGAGTGCTGTATGCATCTTCTAAGGCTGCGGCCCCGGTGTCGGAGCTGCACGTGTGCTTGCCAGGCTTGCCGCACGTGCAGCTGAGATTCTCGGTCTGCACTGAGCTGCAGAGGGAAATAATGGGGTGGGCGTGATTGAAGTGTAGTGGGGGGCGTGGCCATGACATCAACCGGCACGTTCATCCTCATTTGCTGAACCCACGGGGGCGTTGCCAGCGCTCCGTTTCCAGTTATGCAGACAGTTTTTCTGTCTTCAGAGAAATCTGGCTGCACAGTGGCCAAGGTAGGTAGCAGGCCCGGGCTCATTGAGGGGCAGTTCTTGTCCCTGCAGGGCACGCCATAGTGCGCGCTACAGCAAGAGGGCTGGCTTCTACAGAAATTCCAAGGGACTTAGCTGAGTGTAAATGACAGTTAGAGTTTCTTTTTGTCATTGAGAGAGGGGGGATTAGGCCAAACCATTGACTGTTAATATACAAACAGGATAATAAGCTTGGACATTTCCCCACCCCCTCCTTCTAGGTGTGCTGCCTCTCCTGTGAAAGAAAAAGAAAAGGCTGCAGGATTAGTGTATTGAAGACTAACAGTATTGACATCCACACAAGACGCATACACTTTAAGTTACTGTACTGTATCTGTAATACAGAATGCATTTTTTTCTAATAATAGGTAATACACAGATGTCGAATATAAATACATACTGTATATAAAATATAAAAAGGGTAGAATAAGCGCATACATGAAATTATAACGTTAGAGTACTAAAAAGGCGGTGTTTCAAAAGCGCTTATGCGTGATTAACAAAAAGGCAGTGCATGTGCTCAATATAATAATAAGACAAGAGCACAAAGAAACTCATACATATGAGGTAGGCAGCCTAGTAATACTGGCTGAACAAAGTCAGAACACAATACAGAAATAAACAGATACAACTGGCGCCTTAAATGATAAAGTCCAATGAATGTCCAGATTTACTGGTAAAGCGTACACCTGGATCGACTTGATGGCTCTGTTGATAACGTCCCATGATATGTGGAGTTAAACACAAAGAAAAATCATAGCGTACACTGCTGATTATAAAACATATAACTCTAACAAACGAACAAACATATAACTCAAACATACAACACTAACTGACAAGCATGAGACTTAAACAACAATCAAAACTCAACATGTAAACAGAAACAAACAAGACTGTAGAAAAGGTTATACTTATTTATTAAAATTAATTCTAAAATGGCCACTAAGGTTCCATAAAAAGGAGATGGCCTGTGGAGGATGATCTGTGATTAAAACCAGAATCCTTCTTAGAACAGCGCAGATCAAAACAAGCATGTACTGTAGAGGCAACTCTTATTCTAACAAAAACCTGTGGCAATTCCCCAAAAAACCCAGGAAACACCCAGGTACATTCTGAATACATGCCTGAAACTTTCCTTAAACTAGCCCCAGCATTTCTGCATTGATTAATGGCCTATCAGATTAACAGCGGGGGTCCCTGGCAGTCCATTCAAACTGAATTGGAATGCCAGGGATCCCTGCTGTGTTAATCCTATGGGTCGTTAGTCAATGCAGAAATGCCTTAAACGTGCCTCAAACTAGCCCAGAACATACCCAGCACATACCCAGCACATACCCAGAATGTAACCCGGCTAGTTTACGGCACATGTTAGAATAAACGTTGCCTCTACTGTATGTCCAACTTGTATGTCCAATCCTTCTTAGAACAGCGCAGATCAAAACAAGCATGTATGTCTACTCCGTGGCAGGCGAACGTCTGCAGACCCGACGCAGGGCTTTCTGTGTGCTCCGTGTCTGCTCTCACACAACGAAAGCACATGCCGGGGGGAAGGAGCTACTTCTGGATGCTGGATGTATAACAAACTTGAATAGCTGCACATGCGCTTCTCCGTGGTGGCCGTGACCTCTGAACCTACGCATTTCATGTGCATCACTTCCTCAGGGGTAAACTGGTGTCAGATAGGTGCTTACTTTTGTAGCCATTCAGCGGCTATGATAGGTGGAATTACTACCAATCAAATAACTCTAAAAGTACAGCATACAAACATTAACCCCCCCAAAATTACACTACATTAACAAACTGACCTAAACTAAACATAAATAAATATCTATTACAATATAAAATAGCAGTTTAATGTATGACAATATAAATATATTACCCGTATAAAGAAAATACAAACCGATACCTAAATAATCACATACTGGTTGCTGAAGTGACCTATATATATATAAAAAAAAAAAAACAGCAGCAACACATAGCACGATCAGTACAAGGGGAACACCAAATAAATATATATGTATATACATGTAAACATTAATATTCTTGATCCAAAACTAGTCTTTATTTTTTTATAAAAAAAACGTTTATTCCCCTTTTATTCTAAAAAGAAGTCAGATAGAGAAAATCAGTCCCAGAATTGGTGGTTAGTTTTCAAGAAATACTCCCAATTCAAAGTCGATATTAAGTCCATAAGGATAGAGGGTATTCAACTCATAGATCCAGTTGGCCTCACACCAACTTATCTGATTGAGTTTATTACCACCCCTGGAACTGGACGATGCAGTCTCTGTTGCCTGACATTCCAAACCAGCTGGAGTTTGGTTATGGTGAGTCAGGAAATGATGTGAAACACTATGCGTGAAAAGCCCCTTCCTGATGTTATATATATATGTTCATATATTCGCCTTTGGAAGGTCCTACGAACTGTCTGGAGCCGTGGACGAGGTGTGGAGTGGTTGCGCCATCGTATGATCTGTGTACCCGGCGTAGAGCGTTCTAACACTGATCGGGCGGATGTATTGAAGCAGTGCTGAAGAGAGGTGTGAGCTTCATTGAACCCTCTCATCATCGCTAGAACAGGAGAGAATATCAAGCGGCACCCCCTAGCCATAGGCGGGGGGGCTTCATGACCGGGGGGGGTCCGGCCTTCCCCTCGCTGGCCCGCCCCCACACCTCCCTCCCCAGCACAGGGGAGGAGTTCATGGAAGGCCTACTTAAGGCCAGGCTGGCGGGCAGCACATCCTCTTTGGCTGCCCGCCAGACGATTTGGACGTCCCTCTCCTCCCTGCAGGTTAAATTAAGGTAAGGCCCCGAAAGGGGGGTCAATCCTGGGCACTCCCCCCTCCTGTATAGCCGCGATTTTTGAATCGGCGGTGAGGGGGGAGGCGGGATGCAGGGAGGAGAGGGACCCCGTAGTGTAGCGGCCCGTCCCCATCCTCCATCTGCGGCGCGCAGCATGGAGCTGGGGGGGTCGCATTTAAGCATGTGCCACGGCGGCTGCAGGCGGGGAGGGGTTGGTCTCGGGGGACAGAGGGGGTCTGGCGGGCAGAGGGGGCCGGACAGGTTTTTCCCCCCGCTTCTTCTCCTGGGGGGGGGCTGCCTACTCCCTGCTCCCGCGGTGTTGTGCGGGCGAGTGCCTCCATCTGCATAGCCCCGCGGCGGCTGCCATGGGTAGGGGCACCCCGGCGGGGAGGAGCAGAGGGATGCTGGTTGCGTGGAGAGGGGGGTCCGGCCGAGGCATGCGGCCGCGTGTGTCCCATGTGGGCGGCTGCTCGGGGCCCGTTCGGGGGCTGGGGCGCAGTCCCACGTGGCGCGGGCAGAGGCCCCTCCCCCCCCCGGTCGCCGGGATAAAGCTATAATAAATAAATAACGAGGTGGTATATATGTGTGGTATGGGCATATATGTATATATGTGTGGTATGGGCATATATGTATATATGTGTGGTATGGGCATATATGTATATATGTGTGGTATGGGCATATATGTATATATGTGTGGTATGGGCATATATGTATATATGTGTGGTATGGGCATATATGTATATATGTGTGGTATGGGTATATATGTATATATGTGTGGTATGGGTATATATGTATATATGTGTGGTATGGGCATATATATATATATATGTGTGGTATGGGTATATATATATATATATATGTGTGGTATGGGTATATATATATATATGTGTGGTATGGGTATATATATATATATATGTGTGGTATGGGTATATATATATATATGTGTGGTATGGGTATATATATATATATATATGTGTGGTATGGGTATATATATATATATGTGTGGTATGGGTATATATATATATGTGTGGTATGGGTATATATATATGTGCGAGGGTGGAGGGCGGCCAAGGTTGGCGCTTCGGTCTGCTCCCGCAGTTCAAGTTTAGGTGCGGGGGACATACGCTGATGCGCTCGGGGCATGGGCAAGTGGGTGCCTGACTCTGCTCCCGGCGGCAGTTGCCCGCCCGCGCCGGGGGACGGGGCAGATAGGCTGGCAAAAGCTTCCCATATGGGGGAGCGGACTCTGGTTGGCGGGGGAGCCTGCCCCCGCGGCATGTTGCAGGGTGCCTCCCCCCCTCTTATGGTCTCATACTCAGAATATGCTGCATCGGGAGTTATATGGTGTCAATAGAGCTCTTTATCTTGGGACATTATAAGCTATATAAATATACTCCTAGTGAATATTACATAATTACTTGTGAATGGGAATCACAATGTTAAGCATTTATGCATGGTTTTATCTGGATTCCCCAATTAATTCATGTGGGTGGGCGCATGTGGATGCGTGCGTGCGGAGGCGCATGTGTGGGTGGATAGGTGCGTGGGCACGGGTAGATGGACATATGGGTAGGCACATGGGGATGAATGTATGTAGTCACAGTTGGGTGTATACGTGTGTAGGACATACTTGAAAACGAGAGGTAACTCTCAAGGTATTACTTCCTGGTAAGATATGTTATAACTAAATAAATGCACGTAGATGTGTAAGCTGGTGTAGAGGCACACATAGATGGGTACGGGGGGCACGCGTAGACGTGTGTGTGGGTATGGGCACACGTGTGCATGTATGGGCACGCGTGTGCGTGTATGGGCACACGTGGACGTGGATGGGCACACGTGGACGTGGATGGGCACACGTGGACGTGGATGGGCACACGTAGATGTGTGCGGGTGTGTATGGGCACACGTGGGTGTGGATGGGCACATGTGGATGTGTGCGAGGGCTTATGGGCACACGGAGATGGGTGCATATGGGCGCGCGCGTGTATGGGCACGTAGATGCGCGCGTGGGTGTATGGGCGCGCTTGTGTATATGGGCACACGTAGATGTGCGTGTGTGTATATGGGCACGCGGGTGTATGTGCTCGTGTGTATATGGGCACAGGGAGATGCGCGCGTGTGTGTGTATATGGGCACACGGAGATGCGCACGTGGGTGTATATGGGCACTCGGAGATGCGCGTGTGTGCGTATAAGGTCACACGGGGATGCGCGCGTGTGTATAAGGTCACACGGAGAGGCGCGCGCGGGTTTAAGGTCACATGGAGGTGTGGGTGTATAGGCGCGCGTGTGTATAGGGGCACACGTAGATGTGCGCGTGTGTATATGGGCACACGGAGTTGCGCGCGTGTGTGTATATGGGCACACGGAGATGCGCACGCGGGTGTATGTGCGCGTGTGTATATGGGCACACGGAGATGCGTGTGTGTATATGGGCACTCGGAGATGCGCGTGTGTGCGTATAAAGTCACACGGGGATACGCGCGTGTGTATAAGGTCACGGAGAGGCGCGGGTGTAAGGTCACATGGAGATGCGCGCGTGTGTATAAGGTCACACGGAGATGCGCGCGTGTGTATAAGGTCACACGGAGATGCGCGCTTGTGTATAAGGTCACACGGAGATGCGCGCGTGTGTATAAGGTCACACGGAGATGCGGGCGTGTGTATAAGGTCACACGGAGATGCGCGCGCGTGTGTATATGGGCACACGGAGATGCGGACGTGTGTATAAGGTCACACGGAGAAGCGCGCGTGTATAAGGTCACACGGAGATGCGCGCGTGTGTATATGGGCACACGGAGATGCGCGCGTGTGTACATGGGCACACGGAGATGCGCGCGAGTGTACATGGGCACACGGAGATGCGCGCGAGTGTACATGGGCACACGGAGATGCGCGCGAGTGTACATGTGCACACGGGGAGGCGCACGTGTGTATATGGGCACACGGAGACCCGCGCGTGTATAAGGTCACACGGAGATGCGCGCGCGTGTGTATATGGGCACACGGAAATGCGCGCGTGTGTATATGGGCACACGGAGAAGCGCGCGTGTATAAGGTCACACGGAGATGCGCGCGTGTATAAGGTCACACGGAGATGCGCGCGTGTGTACATGGGCACACGGAGAGGCGCGCGAGTGTACATGGGCACACGGAGAGGCGCGCGTGTGTACATGGGCACACGGAGACCCGCGCGTGTGTATATGGGCACACGGCGATGAGCGCGCACGGAGAGTCGTGCATGGGCACACTGAGAGGCGTGCGTATGGGTACACTTGGGGGGGCGCGTATGGACATACGTAGAGGCGTGTTACCGTGGTTATAATAACGAATAAGGGAGCTGCATGGCGCTGTAGGGGCAAGGGGGACAGGTACGATTATAGTCGTGCCACGTGTTGGTAGCGAACTGGTTTGAATGCAGGGTAGAGGAACGTTTATTGTTTTGAGCTGATCTTGTCTACCTCTGTCCAGCCAGGTGGCATACTCTTTAAAATTTGTTTAGCAGCAATTTGCATGGCATTTCCTCGAATAGTTCTTCAGGAGTTCGGTAAGGTGACCGTTTTGATATTCAAGCCGTCTAATAGTGGATGGGGTTTTGATGGTAGATTCTGCTATTGCGTTAAGGTGCTGGTTAAGCGGCTTCAGTTGACTGAGGTGTGGTGCTGCCTTGAGAGCAAGGTAAACAGCACAGATGGTGTGAGGTGCTGGTGTCTCACAGGACTGGGTACACACATGAAGACACTTTGAATCAATCAAAGACATTACCCATGATATGGGAAAGGTGACCCCCCCACCCCCATTTGGTGGCTAATTGGTGGAAGCCATACCGATGAGGACTGGCAAACCTACCTTATTCGCCTCGTCAGGCAATTATGTTCCTAAGGGGGAACTGGGCAGCCTGCGTTGGTGCACCTACGTTATAGTCCCTTGGCCAGGTATGGTGGTGGGGGTGGCCGGTTTAAGTGTGCGCTTGAATGTTCTTGCTAGCGAAGGCCCGAGCAGAACTGCAAAGGTGTGATCTCCGAGCACGGAGCAGGACGGCGATCGAATGCTGGTTGCATGGCTTATTTCAGCGGTGATCTTTGTTTTCCCCTCTTGGATTTATGGCGGCTCTGGTGGTTGGCATAGTTGCCCTAGCCTAGCGCGCCCTTTAAATAGTCTCAGCAAGCACACTTCACAGAGTAGGGCACACGCAGGTGCGCGCGGGTTTATATGTGTGCGTGTGGATGTATATGGGTGCGCGCGGGTGTATATGGGCACAAGGAAATGCGCGCGGGTGTATATGGGCACACGGAAATGTGCACGGGTGTATATGGGCACACGGAAATGCGCGCGGGTGTATATGGGCACACGGAAATGCGCGCGGGTGCATACGGTTTGCTGTGCGGGGAGAGGGGCTGGCGGAGGCACGCGGTCACAGCGCGTGAGGCCCTGGGTTGCTAATCCTGGGGCAGGCAATAGTCGCGACCCGTGCAAGCAGGGCCGGGTAGGGACGGGCCGGTGCCCAGTCGCGCGAAAATTTTGGAAAATCATACGGGAAGCGGGCTGCATGGCATCAATGGCAGAGCAGTTACGCCTTCTTCAAGTCGAGGCGGAAAACCATGACGAGGCATGGTTGGATCGGTGGCTGCAGGCGTTGTTCTCTGCGAAACCAGCACGTGGCACTAAGGCTGCTCCCCGCGGGAAGGGGAAGCAGAGGGCGCTGCAGCACAACGCGTCAGGCGACAGTCCCCAGGCACCATTGCGCGCTAGACCGGCGGCATGCAGAGAAGCCGCGCTCCACAGGAAGGGAGCGCGGAGGGTGCTGCAGTGCAAGGCGGCAGGTGAAGTTCAGCAACCGCACGCAAGGCGGCAGCCCTCGGTCACGGTACCGTGAGGCAGGGCGTCACAGCGGCCAGGTCGGGCCTCAGCAATGGTGGGGAAGACTTCGACTGCTGGGACGCAGGGTGTGGGCGCGCGTGGATGCAGGCGCACGTGGATGCGTGCGAGTGTATGGGCGCGCGTAGATGCGCGCGTGTATAGCTGCTCCCCGCGGGAAGGGGAAGCAGAGGGCGCTGCAGCACAACGCGTCAGGCGACAGTCTCCAGGCAGCATTGCGCGCTAGACAGGCGGCAGGCAGAGAGGCCGCGCTCCACAGGAAAGGAGCGCGGAGGGTGCTGCAGTGCAAGGCGGCAGGCGAAGTTCAGCAACCGCACGCAGGGCGGCAGCCCTCGGTCACGGTACCGCGAGGCAGGGCGTCACAGCGGCCAGGTCGGGCCTCAGCGATGGTGGGGAGGACTTCGACCGCTGGGACGCAGGACACGGCGGATCGGCGCGCAGGTCGGCCCGCGAAGGAGGGGCGGCGACTTCCAGCCACCGTGACGCAGAACAGGGCGTCACGGCATGCCACACGGCCGCCCGTTGCTAACGCGGGCGGTGTCACTGCAGGATTTCGCCTGCAGAGTCGGCAGGGCCAAGGAGACCAAGACGGCCAACCGCAACCGCGGTTGGTGCCAATGTGTTTCGGAGAGCAGAGAACCCAGCATGGTTCGACTACGTGGAGACGGCATCGGGTGAAGGGCGAACCAAGTCGCGGCACAGGTCTCTCCCTCACGAGAGGCCACAATGGCCACGGCCGGATGTCACTGGCACCGCGAATCCCACTCCAGTTCCATCAGCCGGACCCCGGTGTCTTTCAATTCTTCAGCCACGGCCGGGGTCAGGGGCACGGTAGCGGACCCACCCGGCAGCATCACGCACTGCACAGATGGTGGAACAGCCCCGGCGGGCGGTTGATGGGGACACGCCGTGGAAGGTACGGCATATGGCGTATCGGGTAATGGTAAGGAGTCGCGTTTAGGGCGGCATCGAAGAGATAGGGCAAGGCGTCAAGGCTTGCAGTGTGTGACACAGAGCGAGCAAGGGAGGAGGCGTGGCCCAGTCCACTGCCAGGGTCTATTCCCCAGGGGTCGCTGAGGGCGGGTAAGAAGCCTGCAGCAGTAAAAAAGGCGAAATCCCAGATAGCGCTGGGCAAAGGCGGCCTGCGGCTCCGGAGGTGGGTATGTCCGGGACCGGGTGAGGGATAGTGCAGCGAAAAAAGCGATTCTCAGGGCATCTTTAAAAACCATGGCAAGTTGGGTAATTACTTCTCCAGGCGCGATTGGCAGCCCCAGGTAAATGGTAAGGACAGGCTGGGCTGGTAGAGGAGCATGGGTCCCCGCTGCTAGGCATGCCAGGCGGGATAGACTTATTTCAGTTTCCGGGAAGGCTTCGAGAGGGTCTGGAGGGTTGGCGGTACGGGCCTAGTTTAAGGGGGGTTAAATAGGCCCGTCGGTGGCGGCTCTTGGGGGGTAGGTGCTTGTTCTTGCCAGACTGGGAGCTGGGCCGTTTGAGCCCGGGGGGAGTACGAGTGGGCAAGGTCAGTTATCCATGACCTCGAGAGCCCGCTCGCGTAGGGGACACGAGGTCAGCGGTTCGAGGGCCGGCTGACCGTCCCCTCCCCCTCCTGACAAAGGAGCACACTCTGGCAGGGAGTGCATTTACCCCATTAGGTTTTCTGTATAAATAAATAGCCGCGGCCATTTTACCTCCAGCTCCCGTTTCCTGTCTTTATTTGTACGTTGCATGTGGGTACAAGGCGGGGGGAGAGGGGAACCGCCTGGAACCTCCCTGGTCAAGCGGCACCCCCTAGCCATAGGCGGGGGGGCTTCATGACCGGGGGGGGTCCGGCCTTCCCCTCGCTGGCCCGCCCCCACACCTCCCTCCCCAGCACAGGGGAGGAGTTCATGGAAGGCCTACTTAAGGCCAGGCTGGCGGGCAGCACATCCTCTTTGGCTGCCCGCCAGACGATTTCCCACCCACCCATCCCCTTAGTTAGTGATTGCAATCATGTAATGAACGGCAGCAGAAGGTTGAGCAGGGCAGGGTATTCCCAGGAATGTGGACATATGCATTGTATGCCGTGTTAATGGTTCTTTGTTCCGTTACAGCACGAACAGCTGATAATGTGCTGAGTGAAAGGACGAGGTTCCGAGCAGGAGGGGTCATTGTCCAGTTTTGCCTTTGTCGCGGCGGCTCTTGGGGGGTAGGTGCTTGTTCTTGCCAGACTGGGAGCTGGGCCGTTTGAGCCCGGGGGGAGTACGAGTGGGCAAGGTCAGTTATCCATGACCTCGAGAGCCCGCTCGCGTAGGGGACACGAGGTCAGCGGTTCGAGGGCCGGCTGACCGTCCCCT
The DNA here is from genome assembly GCF_040206685.1 of Ascaphus truei. NCBI lineage: Eukaryota > Metazoa > Chordata > Amphibia > Anura > Ascaphidae > Ascaphus > Ascaphus truei. The sequence goes on from NC_134498.1 coordinate 39,394,358, forward strand.
CCCCCTCCTGACAAAGGAGCACACTCTGGCAGGGAGTGCATTTACCCCATTAGGTTTTCTGTATAAATAAATAGCCGCGGCCATTTTACCTCCAGCTCCCGTTTCCTGTCTTTATTTGTACGTTGCATGTGGGTACAAGGCGGGGGGAGAGGGGAACCGCCTGGAACCTCCCTGGTCATGCTCCACAACTGCTCGCTCTGCCACAGATGAGATGAGATGTACAGTAGCTAGATATATCTAGTACTGTATGCAATTAGGTGCTTTATCCTGTTATTCTAGTATTTATTTTAAATATGTTTTAGATTTATGTATGCATTTTGGGGGCATCGTGATCTTATATAGATTTTACCATTTTGGTTTTATTGTAATGTAATAAGTGTATGTATTTTATATAAAGTATTTTGGTTTAAATACGACTATGACACTACATATGTTTAAACTATATTTTTAGTGCAGCGATTGATCTGATTAGGTGTAGTTGTATCTTTTTTTACTGCATAGCCAATGAGGAGGATTTAGGCTATATGAGTGGCTATTTAAAACACTAGTGATGCAATAGGGAGCCACTCCTGAGGAAGCTGTCAATCTGCACAGCGAAACGCGTAGAGTGTGGCTCATCGTGGGATCCGGAGAGAGGAGAGAGAACCCACTGTCGGCAGAGACGAACGGACGAATCAACACGAACGGAAGTGACGTCTGACGGTGACGACGGACGCAGAGAGGATCGGAAGTGTATGGGATACAGTAGCGGTGAGATCGCGACTGACTGCTTACTACTATAGATTGCTATACATTTGTGGCTTTGTGTTTTAAATATATATTTTTAAGTTGATCTGCACTACGGCTCTATTCTTCTGTCTTTGAGATTCAAGGGACTACATGCATCACACCATCCAGAGACAACATTGCCACTGTTTGGATCTCTGCTCCATTGTGAGTAGGAAATTTATAGCCCCTTTAATTTGTACTTTTTATTTTATTGCATTATTACACTATGTGATTTTTCTTTATTATATGGCTTTCATCATCACTCCCCTGTTGTTTGGAAAGTATACAGATGAGTATCTATCTACAAGTTATGAAACCACCGCACCTATGCCTGTATATGCCAATCAGATTCCTCCTCCAGCTGTTTTGTCAGCACACAAATTGCCTCTAATCAAAGTTTTATATCCCTCTATGTCAGTGCAAGTCTTGGTGACTACTCTTGTTCTTTTAATAATTCTTTATATGCAGTATTTCGCTATGGAGCTGGCGCTTCTTTTCTTTTTTCTTTTGAAGGTATCAGTGTGATCTGGCTAGATCACCAAAGAAGCTCAATCTACTCCATACACTGACTCTGTCTGGAACTTGACATTTTCATCTTTCCATTCAATACATACAGTATCACTTTCTACACCATATATTTATTAGTAATAATATTATTCACGTCATTTTTATATCCACATATTTATATTGATATTATTTTAACAGCATCTCCCAATATCACTATATTCACTTAGTTAGCGCTATTCTTTGTTTTTGTGTTTTCTTGACATATATATATTATATATATAATTTTAAAAAATCATTATACTCCTGGAACAGAGGCAATATTGTTTTTATATTTATTGGCTGCTGCTCTGACATCACTGCAACATTTACACAACCTCTAAACAATTATTTGTCTCATCGAGTAACTTGCACTGGCTTTCTACCAAATAGTTTTGCTACCGAAACCCTGATTAATGTATTCAAAAGAAAAGAAAATCCTTAAAGGTGTTGGAACAGTTTACAACACTTAATAAAATTTAAAACATCGCAGTCTGTGGATTTGACCTGTGATTTATCCAGAAGAACTTTTGAAGTGTGAAGATAAGCATGAAACATTCACCTGCAGAATACTTAATCATTTAACACACTGCAGTGGATAATAAATGGTGTTTACTCTATGCAATATCCACCCTTCTTTCTTGTGTCAAATGTTATTAGATTTAACTATTGATTTCAGGTTTAGATAATACTTTCAAAATCACACAAATATATTTATTTACAACATGACTTGATGTAATGCACGGATTTTTTTGCCTCAAAAACAGAATATGAATATTTTTCCTTAAAAGTGACCTACAATACTTTTACTTTAAATTAAATTAGCTCTTCTAAAAAAAATAGACCTTTTAATTCTGTAATAAATCATCTTATTCAATACAATAAACAAATGCTAACCAATTAAACCAAAATATGATGTTCAACAAGAGATTTAGATGCAGTTTATTAGCGAGTGTATATTGAGTACTGTTACAGGGGCTAGCCTGTTTACAACAGCTAGAGCTTTTGGTGTTGGCTAGATAGGGGTTTATCCCTGCCTGGAGGAAGACAGGACTACTAATGAGACCACCCTACTCTAGCAAGTGTTTAGAAGACAGGAAAGCAGGGTTTCTCTGTCTCTCCCTGGTCTGTATAGAGACCACATCTGGCTGTCCTTGCTTCCTAGGGACACCAAGGTATGTAGGGCTCTTGTGCATGTCTCAGATGCTGAGTAAAAGCCTATGTTATTTTCCCCAAAGTCTCCTGTCTCCACCACTGCACGCATTGCCTACAAGTATCATAACACAAAAAAGGATCCATTGTAAGTGTAACCTCCCTGTTGGGATTACTATTTTCATTTAATGGGTCAATTATTGTGAGTTGTTACAAAGTAGTGACCTTTCCATATTTGTTGCGAAATAGTATAACAGACATTTAGCCTGCCCACCTTCTACAAGGTATCTATTCTGTCTGAGGTAGGAGTATACTAAGGAACCAAACCACTCCCCCTTTAGCTATGGTGACCAATGATGTCACTATGAAGTATAAATATGGGAATAGAGTATTCTTGTCCCAAGACCACAGGACGACTCCAATAGACAACAGGAGGGCCCCAGGAGGAACAAGAGGAGGGGTTCTCACCCTGTTATATGTTAGTCGGCTATGGGCAACTATATGTTAAATAGTATGGTCACCTGTATTGTTTTCCTAGTGAGGGAAAAGTGCCAATTATCTTAGAAGGGCCACTACTGTGTGGAAGAAACATTTCTCACCCTTTTACAGGAGGAAAGTGCGTGGCTACTCATGGCCAGGGAGCCCTCGAACAGGAACTCACTGGGGGAGTACCACATTGAGATTGCTCCAACGCCAATTCCACGCCTAGACACTCTAGACCTCCATTTGTAGGGGCTAGAGGGACCATGCACAGGAAATAGGTAATGGAAGCCTAGATTGAATGTGCATCCCTGAACCTTGCCCTGGTAGGGGCCTTGAATTAACTCCAGAACATTGAGAGTAAATGGAAGGCACGTTCCCATCATCAACGCACTCAAAGCCATGTGTACCTCCCTGGTCAGCTGTATGAAGCCCAGGGAAGAAACCTGTATGTATGAGAACTGTCCTGTCAATAAAATCTGTCCTGTTTTTGTAACAAAGTCCCTGGCGCCCTTTATTATCATCCTCAACACTTACATCAACCAGTCAGCTGGATGCCAGCACCCTTGGAAGAAGTATGAAAGTCTGTGCACTAACATCTATTCACCTTTCCACACTGCCTCATTGCAACAACACTTTTTGAACCGGGCAAGGACGGGTTACATGAAATAATTCTGATCTCAGTATAGAAATCCTTTACCTATAATACTAATGTATTTGGAGAACTAATGTTAAATGCTCTTTCTTCTTACCAATTTGTTTAAATGATCTTGATCTAGCCCTCTGTATATTTACAGAGAGTACCGTATTATCTGCACCATAGCCCAACAGTAATCCATGATGATCAAGATGAAATCCATTATTTCAGTTCGAGGGCAGCAATACATAGTAGTAATCTACCAGAAATGACTAGAATTTGTACATACATTCTCGCCGACAATGTAAACATTAGTGTAATTAAAATAGCTCCAAAACGTATATGTCAAACCTAAATGCAGGGGCTAATCTTATAGTATCCTGATGGATGATGTACATTCGCAGTACACATATTTTCCTTGTCAAGGATTACACCATCATTTTTCTCAATTCTTGTCAGTTCATCTATCAGCCATCATCTTTCCAAAGTATTCTCTAAGGATAAAGATAAAAGCCAGCTGGGGTTTGTGCACATGAATGATTCCTTATGCCACTTTGTGTGGTTTATTCCCTCTTCTTGAGAGATAAAGATTATAGTGTAAGAGCAAAGATAATATTTCTAGGGTATTGGGTTTCCAGTGCTGATATTTATAAATGTCACACCATTTCGTGGGGGCAAAGTAAGCATTTGAACTGATATATAGGTCTTAAACAAGTTATAAACCAGACAGGAACTATCTACTGTAGTGTAAAACATATTTTAGATTGATTTAAATGTATATTGATCACAATGTATCACTTGTAGGGCTCTACAAATGGAAGTGGGATGAATAGTGGGACGAGTAGTTACTCCTTATCAATATGTCCTGTAGCCCACTCTCTCAATATTGACCATTTACTAAGTGGTAGAAGTGCATCAGACACCATGGCCCACATCCTCGCCTCATTAAGTGCTAACGGGTAGAGGTGGGCGAATCCGACCCAAATCCGTGTCCTGGATTTTCGCTGATGTTACCCACAACATTTTTTTCGCGGTGTAAATTCCGCTAACGGATTTGGGCGGTTTTCAATCCGGGCGGATTCATCAAAATCCGCCATTGGACACAACCCGTGGACGGATTTAAAGAATCCAATCCACGGCTTCAGCAATCCGCCAACGGATTGCTGAAGCCACGGATTGGGTTCTACAAATCCATCCACGGGTTGCGTAATCCACGGAGTGTATTGGTAATAATAATAAAAAATCCACAATGCGCGAATCACCCTTTTTTGACATTGATCCGCTGAAATCCGACCAAAAGGAACTGGTGGATCCGCTGCAGATTCCAATTCGCAAACAAAATTCACCCATCTCTACTAATGGGTATCTTCAAAGAGCACTAATGTAATGTTAATGGCTGTTTACAGCTCGGAAAGAGGATTGCGTCAAGTATAGTGAATGTTAATGCCAAGGATACGCAAAAGAGGGTTTCCCTCTGTCAACACCAATCCCCAGAACGCCGATATAGTTAATGCATGATGTTAGTTAGGTAATACTGAAAGGTGTTTCAGGTCTGGATGGTAGTGACACACCTTTAGGTAGGATCTCTCTCCCTCTACCTCTCTCTCTCCCTCTCTAGCAAAACCCATTTTTCAGGGTCTGGATGGGAGTAATGCCAACTTTAGGTAAGAGATACTTCATGTGAGTTATGTTACTGTCACTTTGTTATTTTCAACACAGTATGTTATTAGCACTGAGCTATGAGCTAACTGAATTCTGCGTCTCGGGGCCTTTGTGGCTAATAAAAGTGAAGGGGTCTTCTGGAGAAGACACAAAAGCAGAACCAAGTCCACCAAATTGGGATGCCCCCTCATGGGGTCTAGAGGCATTAAAGGGAACAACAATTAGGCGCTAAGACAAAAAATACTCAGGTCAGCAGATAGGATAACATGAAAAAGTTAGTCAAGCACACCAAAAGTATACAGTAGATCAATCAAAAAAGTATTATTTAATGACTAAAAAGACATTTAATTTAATGACAGCATCCAATGTTTCGGTGCAACAGGCACCTTCATCCCTGATGTCTTCTGGAGAAGCACCACTTAGTACACATGGTCCCATGTGTCGCCCTCTTTCTCAGTATTGCGCCTGAGAGAAATAGAGAGGATATTCCAAAGTGCCTTCCTTTAAAACCTTCACAGTCCGACAAACCCCTACAGCATGTGTGCATGGGATATGTTTGCCTTTAGGCTAATAATGTCTACAGAGGTAAAATGGTTTGCAGTTTAACCATAGAAGAGTCGACTATGAAGCTGTTCATTGCCAGCTGTGGCCAATTACCCCACTCGGAGATAAAAGGGGAAAATGGTCAGTGGCACTAAAAGAGTTTTGCTTGCTGTCTTCCTCCCATAGCCAGTCAAATGGTATAAACACACACGTGTTGAAATTCATGAAGATTGCGTGGTCGTGAGTGGTGCATCACTCTGATATAATTAGTGGCGGAAAGTGCTTTTCAAAGTTGGGCTTTTGCTATATTATTGAAATGTGAATATAAGATTTATCTGAAAAGAAGGGAACAGACAATTGTTTGAAGGGATGGTGGTTTAGTGTGAAGAAATGAAAGAGAGTCACAATGACACAAAAGTAATGGCACGTGCCTAGCAAGTACTGTATGCTAAAATACAGACACATTTTACAAAGCATTACATTTGTCTCCATTTTTTTAATTCATGGCTATTATAGCAAGGAATGCCATAAAGATAGAAAGATTGTAGTTTATCTAAACTCTCTTACCCTTTACATTGCACCAGCTTGTCCTTCCATTGACAAAGGGGACTCTCTTTACGTTTGTGAGTATTCATCTGTATTCAATTTACAAAGAGTTTTAGATTGCCTTCATGTTAGTTTCTAAGGAAATTGTTGTAGCTTTGATATATCTACATGTTGATATGCTCTAGAACAGGGATGGCCAACTACTGTCCTATAGGGCCCCCAACAGGTCAGGTTTAAAGTAATTGAATGAGTCACTAATAGAGCCACCTGTGCAGAAGCAGAGATATCCTTTAAACCTGACCTGTTGGTGGCCCTTGAAGACTGAGTTGGCCACTCATGCTGTAGAACAGTCATAATTTTAATAGCTTGATTAAAAAGCATTGACATATGTTGACATGTTTTGAGAGGTGTGATGAAATTAGAGCAAGGCCCCGCTTCTCGGCGCTCCGCTTTTCGGAGATCCGCCAATATGGTGGTACTGAGAAGGGGGCCGACATGTCAGCGCATGCACAGAACGGGCCGGAGTCGCGCATGCGCAGAATGGAGGGTTTTGCCGATGTTGCGCAAGCGTAGAACGGCGCATTGCCGGTCTGCGCATGCGCACATGCCAAAACTCGCCAGTTCCGCTTTCTGCCGATTTTCGCTTTGCAAAGGGTCCTTAGAACGGAACCCGCTGCATGACTGGGGCCCTGCTGTATATGGTTTATTATTTACTGTGCTTCATCTGTATAAAAGTGAATATTACATGCTATAGAAAAATAAATGTAATGATAAAAAATGCTGTGCATTAGATTCCGTAAATCTACCTTTTTATTTTTTGCAGGTATTAAAAACAAATGCTGGCTTTCTCAACTTGTTTTCAAATGTTGGTGCATTGTAGATATGAATATTATTTAATTTGTACTTTTCTGATGGCTGTTCATTATAAATAGGAAAATATGATCCTTTTAGTCTAAGAATAAAATGTAATCAAAAATAAAATCAATACTTCAAGAGCATCAAGCTCGAATGAGTTATAGTTCCTATAGAGAAAGCATCAAACAGAGTTGAAGGAAAACAATTAAATTATGCATCTATTTATTCAGTTTACTTACTAAGGAATCATAAAAATGGAACCAAAAATACCACATTAATGACTGTGTTTTGCCAGTTTAATTGTACTCATGCAGAATAGTGATTATGTACATTTACATAGATTGGGAGCAAGTGTCAAATAAACCTTAAATTATAAGGAATATGATTTTCGAACACTAATATATTTTGCGATTAATAGCTATATTTTATTTAAAAATGTAAAATGAAATATTTTGCTGAATTTTCCACAAAATTAATCTGCCAGTGGATTTTTCTACAATTAAAATATGGAATTGTGAAACAAAATTTCCAAACATTCAAAAGACTAAATGCATTATATCAATAAATAGAAACAAAGAATACATTGAGCAAACCTTGCAAATTGCTACTGAAGTTCAAGAAAGGAATATTCTTATGATATTGACAATCTAGTCAATGGCTACAAGTCTATTTTCCCCTCTTCACTAGTTCTGCATGCTCCTGGGGCTAGAATCCTACAGGAGTGTGCCGGAACGCCGGGAAACATATTCTAACGGCCGGAACGCAACAGAACTCCGGTACTTATTGTAGCAGCAGGAACAGGCCGGAATGCCAGTACTTATTCTAGAAGCCAGAACACGCCGGAACACGGTACTTGTTGTAGCGACAGGAAGGCGCTGGAATGCCGGTACTTATTGTAGCAGCCGGAAAGCACCGGAACTCCGGTACTTATTATACTGTAGCAGCAGGAATGCGGTGGAATGTCGGTACTTATTGTAGCAGCAGGACCGCACCCGAACACCGGTTCTTATTGTAGTAGCCGGAACACACTGAAATGCTGGTACTTATTCTAGAAGCGGGAACGTGCCGGAACGCTGGTACTTATTCAAGCAGCAGGAACACACCGGAATGTCAAAATTATTCTAGCAGCAGGAACATGATGGAACTTCAGTACTTATTCTAGCGGCAGTAACGCGCCGGAATACCGGTACTTATTGTAGCAGCAGCAAGAACGTGCCAGAATGCCGGTACTTATTGTGGCAGCAGGAACGCGTCAGAACACCGGTACTTATTCTAGCAGCAGGAACGCACCGGAACTCCGGTACTTATTCTAGCAGCAGAAACACGCCGGAACACCGGTACTTATTGTAGCAGCAGGAACGGCGCTTGGCACCGCCTTCAGAGGAGGAAGAAAATAACATAAGAAGAGAGGACCAATCGGAAGAGATAGGGTGCAGGACAGAGTGGGAGGCAAAGACAAATCAGAAGAGGAGCAAGGAAGACAGGAGAACAAGACCAGAACAAGGCCTACGACAACTACAGGTACTGGGGGTAGACAGACAGAAAAGGGGGCAGAGAGACAAACAGTCAGACAAGGGGACACAGAAGGAGACAGGCAGACAAGGTGGTAGAGAGAGATACAAACTGACAGTGTGGCACAGAGAGACAAACAGACAAGAGGAACATGAGGAGAGAGAGAGAGAGAGAAGTGGGCACAGAGAGAGGAGAGACAAACAAAGGGGCACAGGAAAGGGAGGCAGAGAAAGAGGCACAGAGAGAGAGAGAGAGACGATGGTACTGAAAGAGACAAACAGACAAGTGGGCACAGAGAGAGGAGAGAGAAACACAGGGGCACAGGGAGAGAGGCAGAGAAAGGGGCACAGAGAGAGAGAGAGAGAGAGAGAGAGAGAGAGAGAGGTGATGGTACTGAAAGAGAAAAACAGACAAGTGAGCACAGAGAGAGACAGACAAGCGATCTAGGACTATTGGCCATGGCTGTATCACCACGACCAAGTCGGCGCCGTACTCCGCTGCCATGCATGTCACCTCAGGGACATCTCGCCCCAGGACATCTCACCGCCGGTAATCTCGCCGGGCCTCAGCCAGAGACACCATTGGCAGACAAGCAACATGTCCGGTGGCTGAGGCATGAAAAAAAAGGTGTTTCTGGTGTCCTGCGGCAGTGAGATATTCTGGACAGAAGAAGGACATTACAAAATTGTGTGTCTAGCATGCCGGACATCGGGGAAGCAGGACATTTAAATATGGCATCTCTGGCATGCGCAGGTAAGTCGTAAATTAAAAATGGTGGCGTCCGGGCAGCATGTTATGGCATTTAAAAAAATAATGGTGGTGGTTACCAAGTTGCCCTCAGCCAGAAACCCCATTTTTAAATGTCTCAGCATGCCACCCCAGTGCCAGATACTCTATTTGTAAAAATCCTGCTTCTGTCCTGCTTCCCCGATGTCCGTTCCAAATGTTCTAATTCCGTACCCCATGTCAAGCACCCAAGAGATGCCATTTTTAAATGTCCTGGCAAGATGTCGTCTGCAAGGTTTCTGGCAGTGAGATGTCCCTGTGGCGAGGTGCAAGGCGCCAGAGCGTGCCCGTGGGCCCGGTGGAAAGTTTAGTCCTGGGCCCCGGGCAAGCTGTCTGTGGCCCTACATTTACACTTTGAATGTGGGATGGTATTTACTATAAATCAGGTTGGGGGCAGGACTAGGTGGCGAGTAGATTTTTTTGTTCGGCGAATAGATTTTTGGGAGATTTGACGACCACCGTGTGTATGTATATATATATGTATATATATATATATATATATGTAGCCCCGAGGTATATTTTCGCTCCCTGGCCCCTCTCCGCGAGTGCCGTGTGGTAGCGGGTGCCGCCGGAGGCTGCGACGGACCCGCCGGCACTTCGCGAGGGTGGGGCCAGAGCAGGGAGCAGCGCGGGGCATAGCGGTGCAGGCTGGTTGCCGGGGACGCGATCGGGCCGTCGCTAGGGCCGCGATCGCGTTGCCACCGGTCCGGCTTGCAAAGAAGAGGGCGCCGCCATTGCGCATAGGTTCGCGCATGCGCAGGGACCGGAAAGCGCGCGGTAGGATCCCCAGGCTAGGGAGAGATCGCGCGAGGGCAGGACAGAGTAGAGGGAGTTGGTGGCGGCCATTAGGGGTTCGCGCATGCGCAGGGCAAGTGCGCACGCGGCCCCAATGCTTTAGTCAGCCCCTGGGAACTACAACTCCCAGCAGGCTTAGGGAGACAAAGGTCAGGTGCTCCCTTGCGGCCAATAGGGCTGGAGGAAGCTCAGCCCGGGAATATAGATACATTTCCCGGGCTTTGCATGCGTCAGTCAGGCAGAGCAGAGGAAGGAGTAGGAAGGGTGCAGGGAGCGCGTGGCTCCTGCATCAGGTAAGGGTTCTCCCTAGATCCCCAGGCAGGCCCCAATTCCCGGGTAAGGGTAGGGGGTAACTGAAGAGGGACGCCTTAGACTGAGGAGGGACGCCTTAGCTAGGGAGGTGACCCTTGAGTGTGGGAAGTGCTGGTTTGGCAGTGTCGCAGCGGAGAGTGCTGTGGGCACTGTCAAAGAGGCACGGTGTGCTAGCAGTGGGATTGCTGCGGGATCCGGGTGGCTGTGTGTGATTGCAGGGTGTGTGTCGCTGCATGTGCTGTGCGCAGTGCGTGCAGTGTGTGTGCACGGTGTGAATCCCTGCAGGCTGACAGTGTAAGCTGAATGTTGGCTGCAGGTGTGTTAGGCTGCTAGGATTAGCAGATACAGTTGAGACTGGGTAGCTAGGGGAAGGGGGGCGGTTATTGTCCACAGGCCCTAGGAGTTTTCCCCAAGCCATCCCAGGTTGCGGGTTCTTCAGGGACAGGCCCTAGGTTAGGGTTGCTGTCACTCAAGTAGTAGGTATTGATAGGAAGGCGGTTCCGGTTCCCATGCGGTTGGTGTTGCCGTGATCCGGTTGCAGTTCCCGTGGAGCGGTGGGACCCTCGTTGGGGTCCACCGGCAGAGTACCTGGAATAGGATCAGACGGACGTCTGACCCTTTTAGAAGAAAGTGTGTTGCGGTCCCGAGCATCGGAGTGCTCGGAAGGTATCTTCCATATTCTAAGTGCACCAACTGGGCCCTAGCTTAAATAGTGACTGCGCAGTCACCCACGACCTTTCGTAGGAGGACGAGACATTGGGTGTGGGGTGATCACAGGACACTGGGTGGGGTACACCAGACATTGGGTTGATGTGATGCGGGTAGAGCATCTGGTTATGGTTATGTTATGTAATGTGTTATATGTGTGTTAAGTAAAGTGTTAGTTATTGGTTATCGTATCTATAAGTGTTATTGTATTTCTTACTCAGGGCTATCTTTCCTCACGGGGGATCCTGGGTAAGTGGAGGCGCTGCACCAAGTAAGGGTAAGGGTTTTTCCCCAGGCTCCCAGCTAGCGGAGGCTCAGATCTCCTGGAGCCACACAGGTTATGCAGTACCAGTAGTCCCTTAGAGCAGGTGTGTTGCAGGGAAAGGGACCGGTTAGACCACGAGGGGCCAATGTGATATTGGGTGGGTCGGTCGGTTCACAAAAAGGGCTACATATATATATATATATATATAGTCAGATAAGCCAGTTGGCACTCCAATAGGTGCTGGTAAGCCACAGGTGCACGTCCCATATAGAGAATGTAGTTATACGTTACCGTTCGAAGGATTGGTAAACAAGAGACAGCAGTCTCTTGTTTACCAATCCTTCGAACGGTAACGTATTACTATATATATATATATATATATATATATATATATATATATAATGCCAAAGTAAGGAAAAAATGCAAATTATTATTACAAATGGGATAGATTTCCATATTGCTGCATAATGGGAAGAAACATAATAGGTACACAGCAAGTGTATAAATGCTACTTCTAATTCTATACATACTGTAGTTCCCCGTTCTTGCTTGTTATGACCCTTAGTATTGGCACAAAAGATTTAAAAAAAAAAAAAACATTCTTCAATTCATTTTATGCTTTATTTTCATTACAAGTTCAGCTAGCACAATATTCAATGTATTCAGGATATCTTTAGTAGCAATGATAAGTAGGAAAAGTGCTCCTTTTATTTTTCAGCAGATATTCTAGGTATCGCAAGAGCACACCGGCATTGTAATCACCATAATTGCAGACGTGCGTTGCTGCTATTCTTATACATCTTTATGCAAACGGAGGCACTGTGAACACAATGATTGCACTGTATATTCCGGGATGCAGGTATTTACTGACATAAAAGCAGCTAAAAATTAAAGCAGACATTTTTTGTGATAAGAGTATTTTTTTTATCATGTTTGCCTATTTTGTTTATTGTGTTCTTCAAGTCTCTTTAATATACTTCAATATTAAATTAGATTTTGAAGGCTGTTAATATCTGGTAGGTGGTGGAGACTATCAAAATGAGTACCATGGAGAGGGAGCGGCTCAGTGAGTAAAGACACTGACTGGCACTGAGAGTTTGGAGCAGGGGAACCTGCTTGAATTCCTGGTGTTGACTCCTTGCGACCTTGGGCAAGTCACTTTATCTCACTTTGCCTCAGGCACCAAAACATAGATTGTAAGCTCCACAGGGCAGGGATTTGTGCCTGCAAAATGTCTCTGTAAAGCGCTACGTAAAACTAGCAGCGCTATACAAGAACATGCTATTATTATTATTATTATTATTATATTTATGACCTATGGTGTCAATCATCTTCCAGCCCTGAAGGTACCAGAGTTGCTGTCTGTTATATTCTTGTCTCGTTTATTTTTTCTCTTTTAGTTATTTTTTTGTTTTGGGCTAAAAATTTATGTTTTGCCAGTTTTTATGCTATTATAGCTGTCTAACAAATGTTGTATACTTTTTTACTATTTAATTGTGTGACTTTTTTCTTTTGAGTGCTTGAACCTTTTCTATATATTTACTCATCTTTCACCCATTATGATGGCATGTGGAGGGGTACCTTTGCACCTTGATTATTTAGTTAATTATGTATTGAAGTATGGTGTGCTGTCTCTGTTTTCTATCTACGACGAGAACCATTATAGATATTTATATTTGAAAATTGTCAAATGGAATTAGTTGTTAATCTTTAAGGAGATTTTCAAAGCTGAACTTTAAAATTAAAATTCCCCTTATGTCCTAGATGCCTTAATAAAAGTCACCTATAAATCCAGAAATATGGTACTTGGTAAGGTGTCAGCTACATTTGACACCTTGTGCCAACGTGCTTTATTTATAGTTTCTGTAACGTTATACCATTTTTGGGGAGAATTTAAATCACTGAGACAAAGGCACTCATTCAGTGCCAACATATTTTGGCAAATGTTAAATGTAAATAAAAAAAAAATGAAGCAGAGCAAATATTCAATATTCACCATATTTGTGATTGTTCCCAAATTATACAAACGCACAAATAATAAATATATGAAGGGCATTTGATCAAGTTATCGGAATCATACATTATCTATTTGTTTCACAGACATAACTCCAGTCCACTGGATTTACAAGTTCTGCTGGAGATTTAGATTGCTTATTTTTTTAATAAGCGTACAGTACAGTAGACTATGAGCAGATTGGGAGGTCACATGGCCATGTTGCTATAGAAGTAGATTGACACCAATTAAATAGGTGCCCTAAGAGATGTACAGTATCACCTTTACAGTGTGGTGATGGCAATGTTCCATTGAAAAGACATATTTGGCTTACAGGCACAAACAAAGCTGTGAGCAGTTCAGGTGAATTCCCTAACATTGTCTGCCCCTGAACGTGGCCAAATATTGAACTTTTGCAGGAGGTCCATGGTGTGCCCTATATTTTGACCAGCGAAACATTTTTGTTTGTAAAAAAGTGACACATACGGTAGTAAAATAGGCTCTCTCTTTCTGCAAAATCTGGTACTTACAGTACTGTGCATGCCTTGTTTCATACTGTGTTGTGGGAGAGTTTAGCTCTACTCCTTGTAGTCTGTTGTGCTGGTAATTGCAGCACCCTTGGGGTATGCTAACATTGGGTTCCTGGTCACTACAGGGAGGTAAGGGGTTAATTGATCATACAGACCCTAGTTCATGTAACTAGACCGGTGATTGCCCAGTTTCTGTTGTCCAGAATTCTCTCTCATTCTCTCTCTCATTCTCTCTCTCATTCTCTCCCTCTCTCCCTCTCTCCCTCTCTCCCTCTCTCCCTCTCTCCCTCTCTCCCTCTTCCTCTCTCTCGATCTCCAGGGCTTATAGTCCTTTACGCCTGCCACAGTAGAATGTGGATTCCTTCTCACAGGTGCTCATTAAGGAAATTATTGGGGAAGTCTCTGGTTCTGTTTCCAGCAACAAAAGAAGGACTTGAAAAAAAGAATTGCCCCGACTAAATGTCTCATGGTTGAGGAAACCCTGGTTAATGTGTCTACGCCCTAACAAGAAGCTACCCTGTAACTGAAAACCAGTCCTGTTGCTACTATAGATTTCTGTACAATAAAGTTAAAGAAAAATGTTCCTGGTGCCCTGTTTTATTTTTGCTCATCATACCAGCCTTGGATGAAGCCCAGCACCCTGAGAGATGAGGTAACCTAACCAATGAGTATCACCTACACACACATTGGGACAATTTCTGTTTCAGTTTCAGTTAGAATTGCTTGATTTGCGAAATGTTGAGACTATAAAATAGGATCAAAATAGAAAAAGTACTTGCCCATTGTTCAAAAATAGATTTCAAAGTGTTTTTCTGAGGTGCGTTGCTTCTCCGTGGCGGGACCCCCGAACCGACCCCGTGTAACAACAACTCATCAGTATTTCTCCTTTCTTTTCTACTATCAATTAAGACAGGGGTGCGCAAATTTTCCCCCTGCGCCCCCCTGCCTGCTCCCCCCCACCCCCCTTTACCTTGTGTCCAGTGGCATGTAACATAACGGCATCATTTGACGCCACGTTGCCATGCCGACACGTCACCCGAAGCCGTCGGAGACAAGGTAAGGGAACTTACAGAGGTCTTGCGCAGTCCCCCCGGCATTTACTTGACATGCTTTGGGGAAGACCGCGGGGCCTCTCTGTAAGTGCCCCGCCCAGAAAATCTCGTGCCCCCCAGTTTGCGCGAACCTGAAATGGGGCACGTTTCACAAGGAAGCAAACGCTTAAACTTTGGCAACTGCATTTCGGATAGTTTCGCACATCTCTAATTATGAATTTCTGTGGGACATTGGGGCTTTTCAGCAATATTCATCGTTCTGTCGATTTGAACACGCAATAAATATTTGTGCTGGATCGTTTAATTTATTTAAACTCTTACATAGGGATAATTCTATATGCTCTGATGTGGCCATTCTGTACGTGTCCGTCAAACAGCCCCATTGGTGTCAGTGGTGGTTCTCAGGGCGAAACTGGCCCTCGGGCCAGGCTGGTCAACTGCAGTCCTCAAGGGCCACCAACAGTTCTGGTTTTTAAGGATATCCCTGCTTCAGCACAGGTGGCTCAATCAAAGACTGATTCACAAAGACAGTCAAAGACTGACACTGATTGAGCCACCTGTACGGAAGCAGAGATATCCTTAAAACCTGCCCTGTTCATTGCCATGAGAGCTGGAGTTGCCCGCCCGTGCCCCAGCGGCTGTTTCCGAGCATATACTGTAGATTAACCCTTTAGTCACTGCAAATAAGACCTGTTAAGACTAAAGAATTTTAATAAGAAAGTTGTTGGATTTTGCAATGAGAAATTGCTGTAGTAAGAGCTAAGAGCATAAATATGAATTCAGCTATTGAAATATACAACTAAAAGTACTGCAGCAAAGGATTTGTGCAAACTCTCTAGAGTATTAAATATAACACAGAAATACAGGGGTGCAAGCTTAGAGAACACAGCGTTAACAAAGCTTGATCACCACTGCAACATACGTGTTTCCAAAGAGTTGCACAAAAAGATATAACAAGAAATTGAGCAAATATATTAATAGAGTTATCTGCCAGCTTGTTACGATAAACGGGGGAAACAATATTTTGTATTCAAAATCAATCTAAAATTCATACATATACTGTATACACTCATACCTCTTGCACAGAACATATAGAGAAGTACAAGAATACAAATAAAAGGTAGATGCAGTACCATTGCATTATGAAAGGACTAAGGTTGATAATCCCTTAATAGTGGAATGGGAGTGCGTGGGGTTATATTTTTCTCATTTATATATTATTTAACCAGCTTATGAAGCATGCATTATTGAGCTGAGATATTTGTATGCACTGTCCTGTGCATGAGATATGAGTATATATGTTATGCATTTTAATTTAATTTTTTGAGACCCGTGAAAGTCATTCTTTCCCACATTTGTCCTAACAAGTTGACAGATAATTAAAGTTATGCATATATATTTTTATTGTTTTATTTGTATGCACTTTGTGCAGCTCTTTACAAACACTTGTTTGTGTTGTTGGAGGCTCCACATTTTAGTTAAAGGAAGTTTTCGAAATGGTGATCCTTATTGATTGGAGTCCAGTATTGAAGGTAGTGTCAATGTTTTGAAGCCCTTAGTTTTAGATGTGCTGTATCTGTTACATTTCTACAAGCCAAAGCCTGTATGTATGTGCACTTCGCCTTGTTCATATCTAGTTAGGTAAATATGATATACTGTACAGGGATTTCCTTTCCTTTTGTAGAGATCAGCGATCCAGTCCAAGGGCCTCATGCAGAGAGCAGCGCTAACAGGGAAAGCGGCATGTTTTGGCGAATTCTGCCTTGAGAAAGGCAGATAATGGCAAGTTTTAAAAAAAGCGCCATTTTTTTTTCTTGAATCTCGCCGCGCGGCTGGAGAGATCCTAATCTCTCCAGTGTTTAAAACAGCCGTATGCAGAGAGCCGCGAACGCCATCTAGTGGCTGTTCGCGCCAAAAAAATGGCGCGATTTTCAACATTTCTCCTCTCCACCAAGCAGCTGGCGCTCCGCGGCCGGTGGAGGAGAGAAAAAAGATCGATTTCTTTCCCACTAGTTTCAACAGCGCTCATAGCGCTCATAGCGCCGGTTGAAACTCTCCATATGCAGAAAGGATTGTAAATGCAGTTTTATGCTCTTTCTGCATATGGAGAAAAAAACTCTCCAATAAAGCTAAATTTTCTTCCCCTCTCCAATTCTAAATAGAGCTGCTCTCTGCATGAGGCCCCAAATCTGTTTCCTGTAATTTCCTGGATTGTTTAGACCAAATACGCCCAACCCCCCCCCCCACACTCCCCCTCCTCCCCTACCCCCCGCCCACCACACCAAAATCCATCAGAGGATTGGGCACTAAAAAATCTGTGTGGATCAATCCAAATACGCAATTGGATACAATTAGGGTTGCTAGGTGGCTTCTCCAAAAATACTGGACACAATGATGAGAGGAGCGTATCGCGCGCACACTCTCGCCCCGTGCTGTTTCCTCCATTCCTTGGTCCCACCTCTGACTCCTGACACCTCCTCCTGATTGGCTGCATTACCCAGAAACAGCAAATCTGGATGGAGGAAGCTGCCCTGCTCCTTAGCAACAGCCCTGCTCTCTCCCTACTCGGGGAAATCCTGCGGCCCACCAAGCCAGTCAGGTCACTATGTCCAGAGAAGTCATACCAGGTCATACCAGACACATACACATACATGTCCAGTATTACCTCTCATTTTTTTACTGGATAGAGTGTCAAAATACAGGACAATCCAGTTCAATACTGGACACCTGACAACCCTTGATACAGTACAATCCGGATGGGTTTTTAATAATCTGATCCGGGGACTCCCAAATCCGTAGCTAGATTGCAAAAATATGCACACAAATGAATCTGAAGAAAGAGAGAGAAATATCCCTGCCCCCCCCCCCTCCCACCTGGCGGATTAATCCGTGTAAAGACTTTTAACAACTGTTTTTTTGGGGGGTTGCTCACTAAAATAAAATTTAAAAAATCTGAAACTACAGATTTGTCTTTTTGAAACGGATCTGTGGAAATCTTCGGACCAAAGCAACCGACCGATCCGAGGTGGATCGAAATCTGCACCAAAAACAGCTCACCTCTATCCTATTGTTTGACCCTGTTTGCTGCACTTATTGTATTAGAATTCTCTTGTAAAGCGCTAAGGACTAGTGCTATATAAGTAAAGATATGCATACAGACATGCAGAGTACGTCATTTCACAGAGAGTGTCAAAAAAGTTCTTTATTGTTTTCCCCGCAGAGCAAGTTTGAAGACATTAGCACAACTGCGGTAACATTTATATTAACAGGGTAATATGCTGCCAATTTAACAAAATTCTGTCGAAAGTAACAAACCTTTGGAGCGATTTGATTTTAAAAAGCCCATTATTAAGTTGTACAAATATTTTTCGAAAGCGTGGCATTTACACATCTCTAGCTACAAACCACACCTTTCGTTTTTTTAGATCATTTTTAGAGTTTTTGATACGTTTTTGTAGTTGTTGGTTTACCGTTAAAGAAATCCACATTGCAGTATTGCAAGTCCAATTTAAAATATGTTTGAAACGGTAATCAAACTAGCATTAGGGGAGGGGTCTGCAGCAGGTCGGGTTTTAAATCCTTAAAAGGTTTTAAGGATATCCCTGCTTCAGCACAGGTGACTCAATTGGTCCCTGCTTCAGCACAGCTGGCTCAATCAGTGGCTCAGTCAAAGACAGAGCCACTGATTGAGCCACCTGCACTGAATCTGGGATATCCTTAAAACCTGACCTGTTGGTAGCCCTTGAGGACTGGAGTTGGCCACCCCTGCATTAGTGCATACATTTTTTAAAGGTTCTGTAACAGGCTGAGTTATTTTGTTTACTGCAGTGTTCTACACTTTAGAATTCTGAAGAGGTAACTGGGATCACCAACAGTGAGTTCATATTTCTCATGTTTCCATGGTGATAGGCACTGCTAACATAGGTGTATTTCTTTGAAGCCAGACATAGGAGAAATATTTCTTATTCTACGCTAATAACTCAATGGAGACTAATATGCGTATCTCATATATTTGCATAGAACCTATTGTTTTCTAGCCTATTTAGGACTTCAATAAATCAAGATGTTTTATTTTATTTAATAACATATACTTTCCATTTAAACTTTTCTTCTCTTCTAAATGGTATAATGTACATTTATTGTATCTTTTACTTTTGAAGAACAGATTACTTCTTTGCTAACATATATATTTTCCTATTATGTGAAAAAAATAATGCTTCCATATCTTTGGTGACACTTTTTCAACCACCATAAGCTAAATGTGGCTGAGTTTTTGACCACTAGTAGCTCCACAAGACATTATTTCAAAAGAATGAATGTGTTCTGCTGATTCTGTACTTCCATACTGGTCCACGGCTCCGTTTTGAAAGCTGTGCAATTTAGGAAAACAATTCTCTATGGCAGGGGTTCTCAACTCCAGTCCTCAAGACCCCCAAGACCCCCCAACAGGTCAGATTTTCAGGATATCCCTGCTTCAGCACAGCTGGTGCAGTCTTCAACTGAGCCACTGATTGAGCCACCTGTGCTGAACCAGGGATATTTTTTAAAAACCTGACTTGTTGGGGAGTTTTGAGGACTGGAATTTAGAACCCCTGCTTTATGGAGTAAATGTATAAATCAAAGGGAAGTTTTAAATGATATGCTCTGTGTGTTTATTTGTATGTCACTACCAAGAATCCTTGTCTGCAGCTTGACCATTGTATGGTATATGATAGTATGGTATATGAAGCAGGTGTGGTGAGGGTGTTAAAGACATACAGCTACATTCATGGGCTTTGTATCTTTGCTGTACTTTGTACAATATAGGGTGTCTGTTTTTTTTTTTTTTACAGCCATAACCAAAGAGTAATGACAAGAAAAACACAGCGCAAAACGCTCATAGTGAAGTGAGTTTTAGTAAATCATATATTAAGTAAGGGTAAGTATTCTGCGTACATAAAGTCAGATAGTAATAAGCATATCATGTGTCAAGAAATGGGTTCCCGAACACCGGACAAGCGAACTGGTCAGGAACAGAGTCGTCATCTGGACACCCTCACATGGTATTCGGAAGGCATCTTTCTCCTCACGCTTGGTGGCCCCTCACACGATGGCTCTATCAATCCTTCTTGGAGCAGACGTCTCATCAGCTGACCTCTCTTGGGACAGGTGTTAGATGTATAACACAGCACGCTGAGAAAGTCCTGGATTGTAGCAGAGAGAAACCTCTCCTTCCTTCACCGCTCAGTATAAACACAGATCACTGACGTCCATAGTATATAGATATTAAAACCTCAAGCAAACACCGGCGGTGTAGTGCAGTAATTGGTGACGTCACTGCGTAAACACCCCTATATAGCTGTTTGCCAGCAGAGCAATGCACCAACCCAAAATGCACAAACACACAGGCTATAGCTTCAAGGATCACTTTGGCTAAAAAACAACAGAATATTGCTTAAAATCGATTGTCCGGTGTTGGTTAACCCATGTCTTGACACATGATATGCCTATTACCATCTGACTTTATGTATGCAGAATACTTACCCTTACTTAATATATGATTTACTAAAACTCACTTCACTATGAGCGTTTTGCGCTGTTTCTCTTGTCAATAATCTCTTTTAGTTTTAGAGGGTGCTGAGCCATCCCTTGTCAACAGCTGCAGGCGCTCTCTGATACTTTACAAGGCCATGTATGTTTTTCACTGATATCTGGTGTATTCTATTCACATTTGTGATTTTTGGTTAATTGGGAACTGATATCAGTTATATTCAGGTATTAATGTACTTTGATTATCCCAGAGTTTATATTAGTAGCGCACTTTATTCTGTTTTTTCACATAACCAAAAAGTGTCTGTTTTGAAACCACTGCCAGGTTGACTAAACATGATGGTAAAATGATGAAACACAAGTCTGCAAGGTAATTCAGTGACTATGTACTGTGTACTATAGTAAAAAACCTCCAGAGTCTGTGTAAGGATTAATAGAAAGATGAACATAATACTGTATGACTATTGTGCTTAAATCTTGTTTTCAAGCACAACCAGCTTCATAATTATGGACGGGCGAATCCGCCCAATTCCGCTTCCCAGATTTTCACACATTATCCCCCCAAAATCCATTTCGCAGTGTTAAATCCACAAACGCATCTGGTCGCTTTTAACCCGCGCGGATTCATCAAAATCCGCCATGGGATACAATCCGTTGACCAATTTGTAGAATGCAATCCGCAGATTCAGCAACTTCTTGGTGGATTCTAAAAAAATCAACCAACGGGTTGCGTAATCCGCGGAGTGTATTAGTAATAATAATTTTAAAATCCGCAAAACTTGAATCGCCCTTTTGGAGATTGATCCGCGGAAAACCGCGGGCCAAAGGAAACGGGCAATCGGCTGCGGATCCAAATTTGCCCCCAAAATTCGCTCATCTCTAGCTACAGAATGAGGGTTATTATTTTTTTTTTATCATAAATAATATTATATAGAATTGTACGCGTTGATGATGTATTAAGGTATTTGATATTGAGTGTTTTTAGTGAGGAATGCTATATTTAGCACATGACATTATTTCTTTCTTTTTTTTTTAAATGTAGCCTTAAGATTTAAAACAGAGGACATTAAACTACAGTATGCATCTGCTGCTTCACATAACTACTCATTTAATTGAAGACAAAGGAGCAGAGAATGAACATCTAGACTTCACAAACATCTACTTGAAGACATCTGTGCACATTGCACATACAATGTTCAATGAGAGGCTGAGGGAGGTTTAGTGTTAGTATAAAAAAAACAGGATAGGCATTACTTATCTCACTGGGGAACATGGAATTGCACTCAAAGCATCATTAGTTTTAGCCATGTTCACTTGCAACATTGAATAGAATGTACAGAGAATGCTCTCTTCACTGTCACTGATTCAGAGTGAAGAGTAGTGAAAGCAAAACAGGTCCTGGTAAGGAATAGATTTTTTTTTGTTGATGACATATTGTTTTTATGCACACGATTTCAATTCAGCAAACGTTGCCTCTTCAGGTTCTCGATTCAGGGAATTGAATTGTATTGTGAACAGCGGCCTACACAATGGCGAGGGAATTGAGATGTGCAACCTTGCAAATGTTACACGTTCCAATTCGGGGAGAAAGAACAAAAAAAGCATTTTCATTTCATTTTCAGTTTGCTTTCGAAATTTGACATTCGTTCATTTGGCTAAATTAATTTGCGGACGAGACCACGGGTAGGGCAACACCCCCACCACGCGCTTGTACATTTGGGGAGGGAGTGAGGACACCTACAGACGTGTTTGCACATTGGGTTTATACATTGTACATATATACAGGCGGTCCTCGGTTATCCGACGGCATCGATCCCGCAAAGCGCCGTTGGATTGCGGGTTCAATGTTAATACGCGGCGTGAGCGGGCGATAATCTGTTTTCGACGTTGGATAATGCGTTCAGCGGAATGCATTATCTGGAATCGGATAATCCATTATATGGATAGTGAGGACCAAGTGTATAATAGATCACTTAATAAATTATTTCTAGACATTCCAAGCCTTATACTAATGCTAATAATGAGTGGGACCACAGAGAGATGACTAATAACTGCTCATTCAAAAAAAACGCAGCTGTTGTACTTGACTCTCAGCAGCAGCCTTCTAGCATGAAAAGAAGCATAACTGAAAAGGAGGTATTACCAAAAATATCAACAATAAAAATAATTAAGAACATTCTCCTCCTCAGGTGAACAGAAACAGATTTCCGCCACCAGGACGGGAAAGGTTATCAGAAGAGTTTTACAAGTTACTGACAATACTCGAAGGGGCTTAGAGAGAGTAGCCATCCATGCCAAACTATGGCCACATCATGGCCAGCTCACCCATGTACAGAACAGCGTTTTGTGTGACTGCTGCCACAGCAGTTACATACATGTAATTACATAATAGATGAGGTTGAAAAAAGACATATATCCATCAAGTTCAACCTATGCTAAATTTAGACGACAGATACTTTATCCTATATTTGTATTTGCAGTATTTTGATCCAGAGTAAGGCAAACAAAAAAAAAACCTATTTGGTATATCCTTGTATACCTTTCCTTTCTAAAAAAAAAATGTCCAACCTTTTTTTGAAGATTGTATCTGCCATCACAGTCTCTATGGGTAAAGAATTCACAGTTGAGTGCAAACCAGGTAGAAACTTTATAAGCTACTGTATAAGCAACCACTGCTGCTGACTGAGATGAGGTGATGAACTCTGAGAAGAAGTATTTTTCTGAATCTGGCTAGGTCCCAAATTCTTGGGGTCCAATGGCACTAGCAGATGTACTTGTCATGTGAGGTAAGGGTTAGGTCAGTGTGAGACATACAGTATTCATTAGCAATACAGGAAGTGGCGGATGCTGAATGTCCTGTAGCTCTTATACTACAATAGGACAACCAGAGGTTACTTTAGCGCTCAGCACTACATCAGGTGCCAGTTGCTGCTTCTCTTTACCTCCACCTATTGGACACAGCCTTCAGATTTCTTGTCCTCACCTTGTGGACTAGACTCTGTAGCTGCTGAAGGAGGATTGAATTAATCTTGACACACCAATGCCTGGTCCCCCATGCACGTTATGGGTGATATAGGGGTACATAGAGGGGCCTAGTATCAGCCAAGGCTTAAATTAGCAGGGCTTTTTCATTTATATATAAAAAAAAAAAAATAACCTTTTAATGTTTCATGGTCATTCATTTTCTTGTTTTATAGTTGCAGCATGTAAATGTATTTTCAATAAACATGTGACTGCATTGAAAACATTGTGTAGCCTGCATTATAATGCCACAGATCCTAAACACACCATAGATGTACAGCTGCAGGGTCTAGTGAAAAATTGAAAAGAAAATCGAAGTTGTGAGAAGGTTAACACATAAACAGAAAATATAGTGCTGGTTTGCACATAGTTGACTTTCAATAAGGTACACAATGGTTAGCTAAATGACATGTATACATGTACTGTACAGTATTTGCAATAACAAGGGACATTAATTGTAAACACAGAGACTCCCCAATCATATTATTAAAGGTCTGCATCAAACATAAGCCATACTAATATAGCTTGAGAAAGTGGTTTGACTGTGTTGTTTGGATAAGGGAGAAGAGAGGAGGGTGTATGCTAGCTCTGTGTGGCCAGGGCAGAGTACATATGGCAGGCAGGGAGACAGAGACTGTATGAGAGAGAGGGATGGATATTGTATACGTGTAAGTTGGCAGTGTACATCAAAAAATGAAAACATCACTTACGTGACTGCAGTGTACTAGTGTTTGGCATGCAACAGCAATGTTATACACGTGTATTAATATGACAGAGAAGGACTTCTCTTTAGCATTAGCATCTAGTACTGTATGGCTGCCCATTTGGTTACTAACAAACAATCCTCAGTACTACTCCAGTACGCTGTTTCCTGTACCACAACAATATGTACTGTACTGTACTAGTTCTCACAGAGATTTACATGATTCAAAGAACAATACTAGTGCACTGCTTGTGCTGGAGTGCATTTGGTATCATGTCAATTCTCAACATGACAGTGTCAAAAAGCCGCAGTATATTTTGGCTTTGGTTATTATTGAGCCAATAGCCTTGAACTGGAAGCACATGGATATAAACAAAAAGTATTTACAAAAAAAACAACTTATATACAATATGATTGGGCCAAAATAGAAAACGCTGTTTTCTTTATTGTTTTTTTTTTTTTTTTTTTTAGATAAACAAACAAAAGAAAATTACAAAATAGTTTTTGACAAAAATGATGAGGGTAAAGGTTCAGTAATATCAACACTGCCCATTAGAAGAACCAGCAGTGTTCAAAACCTATTCGAGGAAGAGGCCATGGAGGAATCAGCAGGAGCAACTAGCATGCAGATTTGTATGACGCAGAATGAGAATCGTAAGGGATTGTGTATCAGCAATCATCATCAATTATTCAAAAAATTAATGATGGTACATATGACAAGGTTTTTCCCCTGTCTCAAGGTTTTACAAGAAAAGCCTGTTGAGTCCAGTGGAGAGCTGGTTAATCTGCAGCATGAGGCGAATAACCAACTTCCACCTGGCTCGTTAAGAGAGTTTCAAAGCCTGCTTAGCAGCATTTTTGTGATCTCTAGTCCATGGAAACACCCTGGACTGCTGGAGTACCACACAGAGACTACTTTTCTCTGATACAGACACACACTGGACCGCTATGGAGAGCAGGCTGCTGTGAAGGGAAACCCTGCAACGGACATCCAGACCCATACCCCAGCTGAAAGTAACTAACCAACCTCTGCCCTATGTTGTCATTTGTTGTTGGAAGGGGCTTAGCCCCCAACCGCTAGATAGTGTTAGTGTTAGTTAGTGCTCCATGTAGGGGTTACATTCTGTTTGTTTTCCTTTATTTCTGTTTTGTTGATTCCAAGCTGATTATGTTTTGAAGGTTCCAGCTAATAAAAGGTTATTTTGATTTCCCCTTAAATAGACCTTCTTTTTTCAAAACCTCTGCACACATCTCCTACAGTGCATCACACCAAAATCCCAAACTGCAAAATGACCAAGATGCCCCATCACCCTACTTCATTAAATATGATACAGTAGACCACTATAGAGTTACTCACATTGGCAAGGCATGGTAATTAAAAGAATTCTCACCTCAAGGATGTGGTTCCTTTGGTGCACGACCACACATATGTAATGCTTGCTGACTCAGGGAGCAGGATTCATTACCCACATTACCTAAATTACCTTCATTACCTACAGGGACCTACCGCCATAACATCTGGAAGAACAACTGCTGTGTTCTCCACCTACCTTTCCCTAGGACACTCTTCACTAAGCTTACTGGAGGAGCCCCCATCACCACCAACGTCCCCTTACCTTCTCCAGCCATAACTATGTCACTGCTGGAAGTACATCCAACTGCTGTTTTACCAATTTCTTTCTCCTGCCGTGCCTTCTAAACCTCCACCATATGACTACCAATTGTTGCTGCTTCTTAAGTCTGATGTAGTTTGATGTAGTGTAGAAAGAGCATCAGAGGTTCTGCTTTGCTTAACAGAGTCGTGGTGCAGCTGATATTACAAAAATGTTACCGATTGCCAGGGGAGAGAGTGGGGCCTCTGTAAAGGTTTCTTACCTCCTGCTGCAGTGTCGCTCTTCTCCTTCTGCAGTATCACAGTGTCACATTATGCCACGATGTCACATTGCGATGCGTAGTAAGTCAGGACACTGCGAGGGGATGAGGCCAGAAAAAAGGTAAGTGCCTATGGGAGGCAAAATTGTAAAACTGGCCCTGAATATACTAAATAAAAGAACACTGGAAAAAGAAAAAGTTGGTGCTTTTAGGGCTAGCAAAAAGAGCAAAGATAAAGTTTTTCTGTGATTAAATAATCATGGAGAGGACAAATCTGATAAATCATGACACACGTCCCCTTCTTTATCTATTCAGCTTTAACTAGTGCTGCCAGTAATAGTGGGAATTTAAATTCTGCGTTGGACACGATTGTCCAGCAGCCTGCTATGGCTGCTTTGTCTGCAGGAGAGCAGGATCGAGTAGGACTGTTCTTGCTATGGATAGGAATCAGCAGTGTCCGGGAGCTGTATCCACCGTGTGCTGGATCAGCTAGGGCTGTCCCTGCTGTGGCTGGAGATCACTAGTGTCCGGGCACTATGTCTGCAGGTGTGCAGGATTGAGCAAGTACAGGGCATTATAGTCAAATATGCAGATTTCAACATGACTGTTCATTTGTACAGAAGCCCAACCGTAAGTAGTTGTCTTAAAAAACAAATCAAAAAGTATTAGATTCAAAGGGTCAGTGGGAGAGTTTGCATCAAAGAACAGCGACACCAGTGAACGTCACCACCATGCTGCCGTAGTAAGAAAAATATCCCAATAGATATGCAGCTCATTTAATTGGAAAAAGGGGTTTCTGTAGGTTTGGAAATTCCATTTTCAGGTTTTTTTTTAGTCAGGTTTCGTTAAAAATGTGAGTTGGGCTATGCGATATAGGGAAATAGGTAAAAATGAATGAAAGAAGTTAAATTAGGAATAATTGTAGGTCCTTTCTCTGA
Organism: Ascaphus truei; assembly: GCF_040206685.1. Taxonomy (NCBI): domain Eukaryota; kingdom Metazoa; phylum Chordata; class Amphibia; order Anura; family Ascaphidae; genus Ascaphus; species Ascaphus truei. Next base: position 39,421,560 of record NC_134498.1, read on the forward strand.
ACCACCATTGCGTAATTGTTGGGTTTCTCCTTTAGGAGTGGTTCCAAAGAAGGATCCTGCTACTTTTAGACTGATTCCTCACCTATCTTTTTCTAGTGGTAAATCAGTAAGTGATGGTAATTGCCCATAATAGTGTAGAGTTAGGTATGCAGCTTCTTTTGAAGATGCAGTATCTATTATTTAAAAATGAGGTATAAATCCTATGTTGGCAAAAAACAGATATTCATCCTGCTTTTAGATTACTGCTAGTTCCTCCCGGTAATTATTGTTTGTTAGTTTGTAGTTTTGATGATTGTTATTTTGTGGATTTATGTTTACCAATGGGTATTTCTGTATCTTGTTTATTTTTGAAGCATTTAGTTGCTTTTTAGATTTGAGTCTGTAAGTTAAATTAGTTAAATATTTAGATGATTTTTTATTTGTCTGCCCTGCTGATTCGCAGCATTGTGAGGCTTTGGCATACCAAAAACAGAAGGTCCTATTACTTGTTTGAAATTTATAGACATTGAAATTGATACTAGGAAAATGTTTTTATACTTCCTCAGGATTGTTGTCTGCACTAAAAGTTGTTGTTGCAATGTTTAGAGCAGTGGTTCCTAAAATATTTTTGGTTAGGAACCCCATGTGAAATTTTGAGGAACCCCCAAACCATCTCTAATAAGCGCGTCTGTTATCAGATGCATTGTAACCTCTTCTGTATTTGGTACAATTTTAAAATTACCTGAACATTACAGGGAACCCTTTAGTGATGCTTGGGGAACCCAAGGGTTCCTAGGAACCCTGGTTGAAAAACACTGGTTTTGAGTTGTAAACGGACATACAGTATGGTCCTACAGGCTCTCCACATTTTACACTGTCATTTTCATCCATTTATTGCTCTGTCGGTTTATTTACCATGAATTCTCCATATATTCTGCCTTAGACTGTTATCTTGGTTTTTTACATCTACAGTATGTTAAACTCAGGAATCTTTGTTAATCAGTATTTCTGAGGAAGAGAGGAGAACTCTCAAAAGATGGTCTTATAATATCAATTGTAAGTCCAAATAAAAAAAGTATCACCTAACAGTGAAGTATTCATTTACTCTGCACTATCAGAACTGGACTAACACGTCTATTGCTACTTAATTCATGGTGGAAGATACTGTGTATAGCCGCATGAAAAAGCAACTGACAAAACTGTTTACAAAGGAAACACAACTCAACAGCGATATCTACTTCCTATCAGAATGTAAGAAAAGGAACCTGATTTCCAATGGACTTAGGATCAAAAACCTACTTGCAACAATGCACAATTTAAATTACGCTGATGAACTCTGCAAACGCAACACCGAGAAACTCAGAAATGAGCTGATTCGTCAACTATATAAGAAAAACATAGATTAAAATGCTAAAAACTGGCAATACCCCAAACCCTGTAAATGTAGAGGTTTGCAAATGCTGATCCACTGCAAAAAGATATGCAAACTCAGGCACAAGAAACTACAGTGGGACCTAATCAAGATGAAACAAAAGAAACTACAATGCCTCTCTCAGTATGAAAGCAGACCGTGGACACAACATGAGGTATTTCATACTATCAAAATGCCTATCAACTCTGCCACTGTAATAGCAACAAACCGTCAGCATGACAGTAACTTAGAATTAGAAACCTCAAATGACTTTTCACAACAGATACTCACTGTCAACCCAGAAGAACACAGAGCCAGCCTGGGAGTTATAAACCTGTCTGATTATGAACTGTCATAACCTGAGATTTCAGTTCTCTCGAAGGGACTAACATTCTGTCCCACCAGCAAACTGGATCAAATCCAATTATACTCGGAGATAGAAGAATTCTTCAGGAGTTGACCACTGAAAGAATATGTCCACAAAAAAGAGAGCACCCCCAGAATGATGGAAAACAGCAACAAGAAGAGGAACACATATTTCACACCAATAATAGGATGCAACAGCAAACTAGACAGCTGCCTACAGAGCTTCAGATTGTGAGTTTCCTCATTAGCATCAGAACAGCAGAAAAAATAATGTACAACCTTTCCCCCATGGAGAGATCTGCAATCAAGGAACTTCGAACCAACCACAAGATCACCATCAAACCAGCAGATAAAGGGGGTACAATGTTGATTATGGTTACAAATAAATACACAGAAGAAGGTAACAGACAATTCACAGACAACATCTAATACAAGAAACTGACCCATGATCCAACCCGGGAATATGCAAAGCCACTCAGTAATCTCATCAAATCATTCCCTAATCACCGGCAAACCAGAATTGGAGCTACTAATAGCGAACAACCCAGGAGTTGGTATCTTCTATCTTTTCCCCCAAATCCACAAACCAGGGAAACCATGAGAGAGCAATTATAACAGTTATGGATGTACTCACTGAGCAGATATCAGGCTTAGGGGAGAATATCCTAACAACCACCAACAGCTTCATACAAGATTCCACAGATTCCCTCAATAAACTTACCAACACAAACAACTACCATACAACACTCTAATAGTTACAATGGATGTAGAATCCCTGTACAGGACCATCCCCCACAAGGTTGGCACGGAGGCATGCTTGCAATGCCTTGCAACATCTCCCCTGGATCAGAAATATAGCACTGAAGTAATTACCAAATACATCCTCACACACAAGTACTTCAGCTTCAACAAGGAAATGTACCTACAACTAATGGGAACCAGGATGTCACCGCAATATGCCAATCTTTTTATGGCAAATCTTGAACAGAGATTCCTAACCACAAACTTCACAAATATTACAGATATTGAAGATCTGTTTATAATATGAACAGTGACTAAAGAAAATCGAAAACAATTTTATGAGTCCTTGAATTAATTCCACCCATCAATTAAGCTCAATATTGATTATAAAGCAAACTTGGTGAATTTTCTAGATACCACAGTAATACTGAAGAATGGCAAACTACACACATCTGTATACAAGAAACTCACAGATAGATGTAGTTACCTCCATAACTCTAGCTGGCAGCCCACTCACAAAATGAGCATCATACACAGCCAGGCTATAAGATATCACTGCATATTCTCTGATACTAAAAACAGAAACAGACACCTCACAACCCTGACTGAATCATTCAGACAGAAGGAATACAAGCCAACTACTATTGCCAAAATAATCACAACTGCACTTAAAGCCCCACAAGAACACTTGCTCTAATACAAAAATAAAAAACAACCACACGCATACCACTAGTGGCCACATACAACCCTGCCCTAGAGGGAATGCAAAAAAATAATCAAAGATTTGCAACCCAGAGGATGAAACAGAGGATGAAACATTAAAAGACATCTTCCCCAAAAACTCCCATCCAGGAATTACGGCAACCACCAAACCTCAGACAGAAGATAGCCAGCAGAAAACGTAATAACAAACTCAAGGACGCTGAGGGTGGCACAAGACCATGCAACAACACACGCTGCAAACTTTGCAACCATATGGGCCAAGATCCCAAAGCCAGTCACAAACATCAAACTGTTAAAGGATCATACTGCTGTACATCCAGCAATGTGGTAAGTACAGTATGATTCAATGCAGCAAATGGACCAAGGATGCTACATTGGTTAAACCAGCCTAAAACTTCAAACCAGAATGAGCCTACACAGACACACAATAACACACCATGAAGAAGGAATGTACAGTATTGTACACCAGTGGGACACCACGTCTCACAGTCAGATCATTCCATAAATGATTTCAAAATGGCAATGCTCTTTGACATTAAAATAAGAGGAGTTAATGCTTTTATGGGAGTTAATGCTTTTAATGCTTTTTTTTTTTCTTAAATACTATCATATTTTTTTCTAATGTTTCTCCTTACCGCTTTGTTCATTTTAATTTCAAACCCTTCTCCCCCACTGCACAATCCTCCCCTAAACATTGCTGATAAATATATGGTCCTCCTTGCTCTCCATATTTCTCATGACCCCTTTCAACCATTTATTGCCAGGTCTCTTCAGTTGCCATGAATTCTCCACATACTTCTGTCTTAGATTGTTATCTTCCTTTTCTGCATCTGTGTTAAGCTCATTAAATCTCTGTAAATCAGTATTGCCGACCAGAGAAAGAGCAAGAACTCTCGAAAGCTTTTCTTATAATATCAATTGTTAGTCCAAATAAAAAGGTATCGCCTAATACGGAAGTATTCATTTACTGTGCACTATCGCAGCTGCACTACCACTGCTATTTCTACTTAATGCATGAGTGTAAAAAAGTTACTCTTAAGCAGTTACAGATAGTTTTAGGTCATTAAAACTTTGCTTGTAAAGGTATGCCTATGGAAGGAGTTTTTTAATAGAAAGTTGTCTTTGGCTATAGTTGGTGTAAGAAATTCTCATCATTTTATTAGACAATACAAATTTGAAGAAGACATTAAGGTATGGCTACAATTTTTGACAGATTTCAATGGTCGATACTTACAGCAGTGTGTTCCAGTCCTAAACTCTAAATTAGAGTTATTTACTGATGCGGCTGGATCTGTTGTTTTTGGCGCTTACCTACAGGGGAAATGGTGTGCAAAGCAGTGGCCTTCAGAGTAGCCAATCCGCTAATGTTGGAATATGGTATTTTTAGAATTGTTTCCCATAGTGGTAGCTTTGGAATTGTGGGGTCAAGATTTAGCCAATAAAAAAGTAATTTTTGGGACTGATAACAAGGGAGTTGTGTTTGCTTTGAATAATTAAACATCTAGCTCTTATCCTGTCAGCATTTTTAAGACATTTGGGGGCCCATGCTATAAGCGTTCATAAAAAAATAATCGCTGGGCCATTTAAATCACCATTTTTTTAAGCGTTGCTATCAGGGTATTCAGAAAGCCTCTATTACCTGTGACAGCAACATTGCCAAAACGGGCGAGTAGCTGGCGACGTGAAGTTCGCCTCTCTGAAAAGGCCTTACCCACCGATTTATTTAATCTGCAGAGAGAGCTTCTCAGAGAGAGCCCCGCCTCTTCCTGTTCAATTCTCGCCCAAAATTAATGTTTTTTTAATAAAAATTGTAATACTAGTGTAAAGGAGCAGGGGTCTCTGGAGCAGAACCCCATTGATTTCAGGTCCGGGAACCCCCTGCTTCCCGAGATACAGGTCCTGTTATGGGGTGCCGGTATCGCCTATGCATTTTATTCCCACAGTCACATGACGCTGGACATTTAAATGCATAAGAGATACCGGCACCCCATAACAGGGCCTGTATCTCGGGAAGCAGGGGGTCCCCGGACCTCAAATCAACGCCTTTCTACTTCGGAGACCCCCTGCTCATCTACACTTGTTTTAAAATGTATATTAAAATAGCTGCTACCAAAATTAAACATTTAAAACACAACAACACTAATACCCACCTCCACTACCCCACATGATTGATACCAGAGGCCGCGGTGTCCGGGTTCCTCAGGTGGTCCCCACGGGTGTCTGGGGGCCCTCGGGTGGGTATCGAGGTTTGGGTGGATGTTACAAAATGTTTTGTAGTCAAAATAATTATTTTAGGATACACATGAAACAGGGAATCAATATCCATTTTTGTATCATATGTTTCAGCTCTTTCCTCAGAGAGAAAACGTTTCAGTCGCCTAGCCCTAAAGAAGCATGCAAGTTCATTAGCTAATTTAAGGAAATCTATCTCAGTGGTGTGGATAAAGGACATCCCTCTGTTTAGAACCCCCATCTGAGCAGGGGTAAAACCTCTATCTGAAATATTTACCACCAATTGTGGGCAAGTTGAGCCCTCGTCTGTACTCCTCTCCTGGGCATTTCTATGTCACTGACGTTTGTGCCCTTACCTGCCCCACCCTCCAGTAGATCTTCCTGTGTTCTGATGGGAGGCTTGTTCCCCTCCTAATAAAGGAACATTCCCACTTTGGGTGGAGTCACTCCCTGAAGTATTTCTATAATCAGCAGCGCCTCTGTAGCCAGAGCTTCTGTATTGTCTACTCGTCGACCTATTGGCTCTGCTTCTATATTCATCCCTCCTGCCCCCCTTTCTCTGCCAGTTGTCGATTTTACTGGAGTTTGTTTTCCCCAAACCATTTTTCCGAATGCCCTTGTAATATGCAACAAGAACACATGTCTTATCTGGCAGATAGAATCACCTCTGGAGGCATCTCACAAGTGTTTTCTTGATCTCCTTTGGAGTTCCGCCCTCCTAGCCTGTGATGAAGAGGTGTTCCGATGTCACTGCTAGATGCATAGCTACACCTCCCAATGCTTTTCATTGCCTAGCAACCCCACAGGTATAGTGCTATACCAAGTCTAGATCTTTCCAAAGGAAATCTTGCGGTGTCTCAGGACTCCAGGCTGACAGCCTTCTCTCAGCCCTGTGTGTCAGACTACACATCACTACTATGGAACACAGACAAAATACAGATACGAATAGACCTGCAGTTTCGGTATTATAAGCATAGATATACATTGATGAAAGAGATATAGGACAGCACCTATGATAAATCTAGTGTTAATATTATTAATTACTTATACCATATCTAGGGTGTATCAAATGGTAAAGTGAGCTGTTTCAACAGATTGGTGGCACATAGAGATGATAGAAATTTGATAAGATGGCCAGTATAGACAACAGTGCATTAACTCTAAAATAACTGAAAATAAAACTAAAATACTCTGCTTTACCAAACACAATAAAATGCCCAGAAATCTAGCTGTAATAGCTAGTAATATTATTATATGAAGAAAGGATCCAATTCAGGCATCCTCTGGAGTTATGGCCTCTCTCTTTTTGGAAACAACCACCTCCTTGTTGGATACCGAAACAGAAAAAAGAAGAAAGATATATGTTTAGATATACATCGATTGACCTACTTTTAAAATAATAATGTAATAGTTGCTGTATTTGAATGTTAGCAAATGTAAGTAATTTTCATAACATCTTTTTGAGAAATGTATATTTTCAGTCTCAAGAATCTAAACATTTTAAGATGTCAACTTCTACCGTGTGTAGATTTCTCTATTTTAGCCAATTCATGATGCTTTTCAAATGTCAGTCTAGATGCCAATTTAAAATCATATGCAATTTATCACAAATACAAGTTTTTCCCTAAACACCAATAAACGTTGTCCGTTTCCACCGTTCAATGCTACATATCTTTTAAAACACCAGATCTTGTAAAGTTATTTTGTTTCTCACCATTAAACCTTTTTATATATGCTGCAGTTATGATCCATCTAAAACGCCTGTAGGGATCTCTACAAGCCTTTTGAAAGATTAATGAATTAGCTGCGTTTTTTACGATAGCATTTCAAAAGAAAAGCACGCATACATAATGGGGTTATTTCTACAAACTGAGATTTGAATTTCTTGCCAGGAGAAATGCCACAGAGAAGTTTATAGAAAGGCATTTAAAGAAACTACAATATGCTCAAAATGTTATTTGCCGGGCAGTAATGGTAGATAACTGTAACATACTCTAAATAAATTGAATAGTGCAGTAGTTTTAGAAGAAAATAATTTTGAACTGGTGCTGCATTATTTTAGTAATTACAGGAGGTATTCCTTTTACTTACAGAAACAAAAAACTGAATTTGTGATCTCTAGTGGTTTTCTAGTTGTTTTTCTTGAAATATAGATTGTGAAGGTGCCCTTTATGGTGTTTTGACTTGGTGTCTCAGCTCTCCAGTTTGTCTAAGAGGAGAATTTTGAGACCCATTATTCTGCAACATTTCTTCAAAACCATCTTGGGAAACTTCTAAAGCTAAATAAGGATCTTGGAAGTGTATAATGGATAACAATACAATCTATAGGTTTTATTGGTATTACCATATTGTAATTTTTCCAACACTCATTAAGAAAACCAATTAGGAAACAGTTAAAACGTTCAATAGATGTCACATCCTTTTGAACTAATGTGACCTATCACATGGTACAGCAACCAATGGGATTGTCTTCAATCCCATTGGCTGTAATACCATGTGATATAGCCATGTGGTTTTAAGGATGTGACGTACCTCCCTTGGAGATGACATCACAACCTTAAAAAAAAAGAGGTAGAAATGATACAGCGTCAAATCGTATTGGAGCTGTACCATCTGACCCTAAAATGTGATGTCATATGCTCTACATAAGGCCCTATATTAGTCTGGCTGCAGGAATCTCGCAGCATGGGATGGGTTTAAGTGCAGCATTCTCAAGGCAAGCAATCTACAACCGGCAGTTTGTATATATCATAGATACGCCCGTACAAAGTATAGTATATGCATATAATAATAATAATAATAATAATAATAATAATAATAATAATAATAAAAATAATAATAATAATAATAATAACTTTATGTCATATATCGCTTTTCTCTCAAGGAGACTCAAAGTGCTTCACAATTACAGTATAGCATGCGGTACGCAGGACATCGGATTTCTATAGACACAGTCCCTCCCCAGATGAGCTTACAATCTATGTTTTTGGTGGCACAGGGAGATGACTTGTCCAAGGTCACATGGAGCCGACATCAGGATTTGGACAATGTTCCCCTGCATATCATGTGAGTGAACTCATCGACATTGGTTCCCATATACCACGTATCTGTGACGGAGTTGGGGTCTTTATCCAGGTTTTCTTTGTGTAACTGAAAGTACTAAAGATTACGGTTTCCTACTGAGAAAAAAAACAAGTTAAACCTTGAAACAGGTCAAAGAAATATCCATGGAGTGTTCACAGGTGAGCCATTGTTGAAACAATTTATCTTCCCTTGTCTCAACTGACCTAAGGCAAGTCACAAGTAACTGAGTTTTACCCCTCTAAACAGGCTTTGGCTGAGGTCAGTGGGGAGTCGTGAAGACAAATTGTGTATAAAATGTCTCACTAACATGCATATTTCCCCCGTTACTTGACTTGTTCTTGTGTAATAATATATCAAGCGACCTTGAAGAGGCTACCTTGCCTTTTTACTCGCATACATTTATCACAGCTAAAGAAATAATAAAGAATGCTGAAATAGCACACGTTTTATACAAATTGCATGCAAACATTGAGACAAAGAAAATCACTGCAATGGATGGGGAGAAAATAACAATCTCCAATCATTGAGTGTATGTTGTCATTTATATATTCCTTTTGATGTATGACATCATCCTTCATCGTTCACAGTCATGGATCACATCGTAAAAAATGAACGTATAAAACTGTATTGGTAGGTAGTTTATCAATAGAGGCGGCATGTTAAAATTGAGGCCAAATAGCAATCCCGCTCTAATTTAAATCCTGCAAGATATGATTGCATATTCAAGTTGGACTTCGAGATATGAAACCTGCCAGCTTAATTAAATTTCTGGAATGCTTCGGAGAAAAATGAATTTATCTGGCTGAAAGCCGCAATCATTCAAACGCCATATGTTTTAAAATGTACACACCTTTAGAAAAAAAAAAAAAGATTCCAGCATTATGAATAATAACCAATCTTGGATTACACTTTTTCCCAGTAATACCTAAATGTATATTATTGCCTATTGTTCCTTTCCCTTCGAAAGATACCAATCTAAACATACTGACCAATATTTTTTAATGGGGCTACTACTTTCGGGCTCCGGAAGACACATGATGGTCTCACTTCAATGAGATGGAAGATGCCTTCTGTCATGCCACCCCTTAGTAAATATGGGCCATTATCTAGTATGTTGGATTGAAGGGGCAATTCCTTCGTAGGACCAAAGTGAACAAATTCCAGTGACATGTTTAAGGGTTCTCTTCTGGATAGTCATCAGTACCCTTTTTTAAACCAAAGTCTTACACCATTAAGTACAGTAGTTTATATTTATTGATTAAAGTGAGATTTGGGAGGGTTTTGATGTCCTCCCTTCTGTGTGATGTCACTGTGTGATGTCACTGTGTGATCAGCGAGTGCTTGTACAGTCAGAGTCCCACCTCCACACCTCCCCTTATCTTTATTGGTTTTCTGATAAGGACAGGGTTGGGTAATGGGAAAGAAAACACTTGATTGACAAACACGTCCCCATTCAGAGGCCCTAAAAGATTCAACTGGCCAACTATGTGGGATTGTGCCATTCAGATATGTACTGTACCAAGTGTGTGATAATGTATTTGTAATTAAGATGCGTCCTCTACTTCCTGGCAACCTCAATGTTTATCGATTTTAACATTTTGATACTCGTCAAAAAGTAGAAAATGTAAGCAATAGGGAATATTTGAGTCTTCAAAAGTTTTAAGTCTCATCGGAAGATAGATTTTTTTTGAATGAATTTTGAAAATCTGGCGTTTGCATTCAAAAGTGATTACAACCATTGTTATAATCACTGAAAACATACACATCAGTATGCAAATGTAGCTATTTATATACTAATGTAAATATAGATTATTAATACAGGTTTTCTCCGTGGACATACTTTGTGAAAAGTGATCCTAATATGCAGTTAACTGAGGGTACAGTTTGATGTCCTCAGAATGTCTTCAAACTCACATTTACCCATATTTGAAAGGGCTGTCCATCCATAGTTTCCCTAATTAAGTATAACAAAGACGAAGTGAAAAACACTTTATTTGTTCTTTAGCTGGAAATTTTATAATACAGCCAAAGAGATTTATTTAACTAATTCGGTTCACATCAATATTGATGTGATAATAATGACTTTAAAACACAGTTTATGTTCTCTTTCCATTCTCCCAACAAATCATGAGTGCATATAGGAGAAACAATAAAAGGTTATCCTTTCTTTTTTATATATATATAATGTTGACACTGTTTGGGTTCTACTTAATGATTAAAGGGCAAGAAGTCAACACTACCGGAAAAAAAACATATTACATTGCAGTTTCAACAAGAAAAGAACAATTTACCACATATTACGATCCTCATTTGTTTGCTGCTGTATGCAATCATCAGTTGCGTAGATTCACTAACAGTGAAGTGTGTCAAATGACTAAGAATACATTATGGTAATGCCTATGTGTTTGTGAAAAGGTTCCTTGGTCAAAGTTGGTTTCAAAACAGATCTACTACAATTCATTATTTTATAAATGTAATATATTTTTTTATCTTGAATCATTTTGTGGTTAAAAGCTTTACTTGTAAAATATCTGCTATTATTTAATTGTCTTCCAAATGTTTCCAATTTATTTAAGCAAGAGGATTTTTTTTTTTTTTTTTTTAAGACTAAGGCCCAATAACGTCCTACTTTTTATCCATGGTGATCATATAATTGCACGGTATATGCTGTGTAATTATTGCGCATGCAAGTACATGATTATTTCTGCTTCGTAAACTAAGTGTTATCAAGAGAAGTAAAAAGTACAAATCACATGGTAATTAGAGTTGCCTGGCAACTTGAAGTATAATTATCATGTAATCTTCAGAGAAAGCATATCGCATGTATTAAACATTTTTCGCCAGATGCTTTATGTAACAGAAGAAGGTCCCAAACTCCCAAGGATCCTCCTTACTTCCTTCTAAAAAGGTATAAGCTAATATATTTGGGATGCAAAATACAAATGCATCGACTTTCTAAACTTTTTTCTTCTTTAGCTATGGATTTAAGAGAACTGCTAAGACAAATTATCCATTATTTTGAATGGAATTGTGATAAAGGGACTTCTTATCAATAGGGATAAAGGTGTAACTTTATTTTGTAAAATCCATTGACTACTATAAATAAAAATACCACTTGTGGTGCATTTGCATGTCTCAGACAGGTCGGCAATCCTGTTTTTTCCTAATATTGCTTAGCATATAATGCTTCCACTGCACCCAGGGATTCTGGGTGTTGACATGCAAATGAGCACAGTGTGTCACTCTTAACTATATATATATATATATATATATATACAGAAAAATGACTGCGCTCAACAGGTACTAATGATATAAGTGTATAAGTACTAGTAAGCACTGTAGATTAGCATAAATGATCGACTATACATTAAATGAATATAATTTCAATAGCTGAATTAATACTGGTATTCACTGAACATGCTATAAAAAATGTATGTGATTTTAGACCAATGTATATTAAAGCAAAAATAGCTGAGACCCATAAAGCATACTTAAGAATACATATATAATAGTGGTATAAATGTGAAAAGCAAATGATTGTTTAATGATTAAAATAAATTTAAAAAAATAAAAATAAAAAATACAAAAAAAATTTAAAATTTAAAAAAAAAATATTTTTAAAAAATATAAAAATGTAAATATGAAAAAAGGGGCTCAAAAATAGGATCTGGCAGCTCTCCACAAGGACCAACGACTTCCCATAAATCTGTGAACAACAAGAAAAGAAAGCGCCCGATCCTAGTGCAACATGAAAAATACACTTTTAATAAAAATAGATTAGGTCCAACATAAATGCACTCACAAACAAAAAATCAATAAAAGCATGTAATGAGTATACTCATTCGCCTCCGTGTGCTGTGGGTGGATTCTATACTGGTATTTAGAACAGATTTTATTATAGTACTCATTCGCAGCCTTTTTTACTTTGTCTGCTGTGCCTGGACACGGCCATGACATTAGGAACGTGCCGGTTCTCTGTAGGTAACAGCGGGGCTATACATTCGCTAAAACACATCCGGTTTGGCTAGAGGGCACGCCATCACTTCCGGGTTAGAGCCCCAATAGCGATCTCCACTAGATGGTTGCGGGAAGACCGGGGCCCTATTCTCTATGAGAGCGGCTAGCCAGCGAAGGTACAGGTACAAATGCTTGTTTATTTTATTTAAATGTACGCGCAATACTTACCTTCTTTTTTTGGTTACTAAAGATACCTTTTAATGCACTATGAGCGTTGTGTGCTGTGTTTTTTGTATTTTTGTGTGCTTATAGGGGGGACCAGAGCCATCCCTGGTGTCACAGCTGCAGACGCTCCGTATACTTCAATTTTATTTAAGGTCACCTAATAATTACATCACTTTATCACTTCACCTATATTGATTGTAGTTGCGCACTTATACTTTGTTCACCTTAAACAACTACAGAATGCTCTTTACTATCCAACAGCTCAGTTGCAAGGAACAATGTCAGCAAGCAGAGGATGGTATCCATAGCAATGCTGACGTCATCAAGATGGCTGCCAAATATCACTCTACAGGGTCCGCGCTCCGTTACGGGTGACGTCACCAAGACGGCGGATTACCACACTATTGCTAAGCCTGGGTCCTACAAGCACTCATAAATCATTCTCCATCAAGGATTCTTCTAATTTATCCCCATTTAATTTGTAAGTTGTCTGTTTTTTTCTTGTTTCTCAAATGCACAACCTTACATTTATCTGTATTAAACATAATCTGCCTTTTACCTGTTCAAGTTTCCAGTCTATCCAAGTCCTTCTGGAGAGAAATTACATCCTGCTCTGATTCTACTACCTTACACAATTTAGGGTCATCAGCAAAGTGTGAGACTTTGCTCTCTATGCCAACCTCAAGGTCATTAATAAACAAGTTAAAAAGCAAGGGTCCCAGTACCGATTCTTGTGGTACTTTACTCACAACTTTAATCCAACCTGAAAAAGTTCCATTTATTATAACTCTGTGTTGTCTATCCTTCAACCAGTTTTCAATTCATGTGAAAATATTTTACCGAGTCGAATTTGCTTTGTTTTGTACATTAACCTCTTGTGTGGAACCGTATCAAAAGCCTCTGCAAAATATAAGTAGACCACATCAACTGCATTAGCCTGTTCTACATTCCTGTTAACCTCCTCAAAGAAGCTAATTAGGTTTGTTTGGCACAACATATCCTTCATAAAACCATGCTGACTATTACTAATAATTTTATTTTCCATTAGGTATTCTTGAATATTATCCCCATGAATATTATCCCATACTAAACCTTCAAGTTGCTTCCCCACTATTGATGTTAGGCTTACAGGTCTGTAATTCCCCTGTTGTGATCTAGTTCCATTTTTAAATATTAGCACCATGTCTACTTTTCCCCAACCATGTAGTATTGAGCCTGTGAAATGAAGTTCTTGAATATTAAATGTAATGGTTTGGCTATTACTGCACTTAGCTCCTTATGAACTCTTGGATGTATGCCATCGGGGGCCAGTCATAGGGTCCTATATTTTATTTTGTAATTATTTTGTAATTGTAATTAATGTACTTAAATAACTGTTTATGATTTATCTTACTTTCAATTGCAATCCTTTTTTCATTGTCAATTTTTGCTAATTTGATTGCCCTTTTGCAACTTTTGTTACATTCCTTGTAATGATTCTTATAGCTGATTCATCCAAAAATATTGTTGTCACTTTTTTTTTGTCTGACTAAGTTCACAGTCATTTATCTTAGCTAATGTGTTGCCATTGCTTGTTTCCTTGAGAAAGAGAGAAAAGGATTGAATTCTAAAGGATCTTTAGTGCAGCAAGCTCCATTATCACAGACTGAAGGATTAAATAACCTGCTCATAATGTATCACTCTTCATATTCATTCAAATAAATGCTCATGACTTACCCCAAGATTACACCATTCATACAGTTTCCTCCTGGGAAGCAGTAGCTGATAATCATTTACTTCAGAGAAAAAATATAGCACACTTTCATAGTTTTATCATGAAACAAGGAAATTGTGGATTTCTAATGATATGCTTTTTTAAAAAGTCAATCCAAGCGGCACTTAAAAATAATAATATATATATATATATATATATATTGTTTTAATATATGCAGCCTTTCATTACATTTATTGAAAACGAATTACCTAAACTGCCAATCAATTAGTTCTCCCTTGATCGATCAGCAAAGATCTGTGCTTCCCAGGGTTCACTAAATGTCTGCCTTTCAATCAATTTTTCTGTCAGTGAAACTCAGCAGCTACAATATATCCTTATATTTCTAAGGCAACATTATTTATTGTTACAGTATGCAGCTCAAACTGCTGAGAATATTGGCAACAAATGATCACAAATAGGAAAGTGTTACAAACATCTTGCACTGCTGGGGAAAAAAACCTGCTATAGATATTAAATGATGATCAGTGTATTAAAATTAATTAAAAAAAATAACATTAAGAGTTGAGAAATTAAAGAATGAACAATTTAAAAATGATTATCTAATACTACAGAACTGAATTATTTAAAAACACATATGTAGGATATTGCTTGCATTACCTCTTTAAACCAATGATTGAAGAATGAGAACCCACCAAGACACTTGCAATATTAAAAATGGTTCATTTCAAATAACCCCTATAGCGGGTGGAAAAAAAAACATAACATACTCAGGATTTCAAGAGGATTGGATGTGTAAAGTATGTTTGGAAAAGCTCGACCGTGTGCAAATTCCATTTTTAGTAGAATAGGGAGAAAGGGGATTTAAAAAAAAAAAAAAGAATAGTGCATTTTAAAGGCAAATCAATAATAGAAAAAAAATACTTACATAAATTGGCATCAATTGACAGTGCCAGCAATATATCATTCTGAAAAATGAGCTCGCTCTGAGGAAATAGATTGAATAATGTATCAGGTTAAGTACAAGAAGCTAAAAAAGGTGATTAAAGCCTAAACAGTGGAGTCAAAGTAAATACTTTATAATATAACACATTTTCACTTATGAAATGTAATTGATCGTGCAATTTACCTTTGTTCTTCTAAGAAATAATGTCCAATTATTGCTTCATTTCTTGTTTTGCTAAAATATTAGCAAGATAAGGACATATTTCCTTTGCAAAATCTAAAACAAACTCGTTAATGAGAAAGAAAAAAATGACTATTGCCGGAAACCTGTAAGTTGCCACAGGGACTGTACATACAGTAATTATATAATTTGTTTTATCTGGGCACCTTCCATCACCTATCCCTAACCTCTATAGCAGGGGTAGCCAACTGCAATTCTCAAGAGCTTCCAACAGGTCAAGTCTTCAGGAAATCCCTGCTTCAGCACAGGTAGCTCAATCAGTGGCTCACTTTATTGAGCCACCTATTCTGTAGCAGGGATATCCTGAAGACCTGACATGTTCATAGCTGAGCCACTGATTGAGCCACCTGTGCTGAAACAGGGATATCCAGAAGACATGACCCGTTGGTAGCTCTTGAGGACTGGAGTTGGCTACCCCTGCTCTAGAGCTTCTGCGTGAAGATTTTCTTGCCTTAGAGCTGCTGACCTATCCAAGTTATCTGCCCCCAGTAATGGCCCATTTTTTATTGCTAACAGAGCCCTGACGCGCTGCAGGTTTTTCTAGCAGTAAAAGGACTCAGGATAGTGCTTGATAAATAAAAATGAGACTGCTCCCTATGCCCTCTTTGTCTTTGCTACGGTATTATTTGGCCATCACTCATTTCCCATATGGTGTAAAGAATGAAGAAGCGAAAGCAGCCCCATGTCTTCGGTAAGGCTAGAAAAAAAAAATTCAACATACCATGTAAGGTAGCATTTCAATCACAAAGTAACAAGAGGCAAAGTGTCAGTGTTAAGTGAGTTTCAATGTATAAGAAATGCCAGGGGATGTCACACTATGTAAATGACAGCAAAAGGGGATGATGAATGTAATCGAATGCATGACAGCAACAGCGAGAAAACAAACTAAGAAACAGGAGCAAATCATATTCAAATTATTGTCACATCAGTTATGGCAGAACACCTAAATCCACTGTGGAATAAGTTATTTTACGTGCTTGTTTTTTTTACTCTGAATCCCTAGTGGCAAAAAAAAGTACATGTATAGGTTATTTCTTTATTTATAAAATGTTTTACCAGGACGTAATACATTGAGCTTTACCTCTCGTTTTGAAGTATGTCCTGGGACCAGCACTGTAAATAACATTAAACATAAAAACCTGTTTGTTGGGTTCTTGCCAGTTAAAATTGGCCAGGGACCTCAGGTTGTCCCGGGCACCTGTAAGGTTCTTAAACTCAATATGGGCCGGGGACCTCAGGTCAGCCGGCCGTGACTTGAAACAGTGTTGCTCGACCCGGGGAGACTTAACCACGCCCTGGGCTGTTGGAATCTGATCTGATGACATACGAGTGCTCGGAATATGAAGGAAGAGACACAGAGAGTGTGATTCTGATTCTTCATCTCAACTTTATTGCGGAAAAGCAATGCTATTTATACAGGAAAATAAAGTGTTAATTAGAGGTGTAAATTAGAGGGGTAACAATATTAGCATATGACTAAAATGACAGCCTAGCTGGGATTTTTCCACTCATACACATTATCTATAGCCTTGGTTTCTATAAGCAAAAGTGGGGGCCAAGCCGATTCCAAGAAAACACAGTACTGGCGTCCAGACAACAGAACAGTGCTGTTTTTCTGACAATAACTGTCGAAAGCTGATAAAACGGCCTTAGTTCAGGGAAAAGTTCAGGCAGAAATGGTGTTCCTGACAAGATGGAGGCTTGGAGACTCTGGCCTTTATTTTAACCCTTTCACTGTTCCTATGTGATTCTCGGGGCAGACGAGAGGTGGTGGTGGGGGGGATTGCCAGTACAAATTAACAGGTTACGTTGGTCCAGAAGGGGGCACGGGCCCAACTATATATACATATGCCGCGCTCTCTGGCCTACCAGGCCTGATGGGAAGGCACTTACACTGGCGACACACTTTATTTGAGCTTGGCTAGTCCCACGAATTCGGGTATACCCGGGTGTATTGAGGTTTGTGACTGTTTTCTGCCCGAGTGCATTGCGTTATTTTCCAGGCAGGGATTGAAGCATTTTATTCCCGCTGGCTGCAATACTGCACAGTATATATATATATACTGCATTACAATTCATGAATTTATGCCATCTGGTAGACACGCGAAGCATTGCAGCCTATTAAATCCTAATCATTATCATTTAACAGATAAGCCGCCCGTCAGCCAGGCATGAACCATGGCTGGAAGGCAAACGCAACGGGGCTTGTCAGAGGTGAGCAGCGGCGCATTCCAGGTATCTGCCAGGTACATACTGGGTATTTGCTCGAATAAAGTGTGTCGCAGCTGTAGCTGTGGTGGCCGCCTCCTTGCTAAATGGCGGCCTCCTTCTGAAATGCAGCGTCAAATGACACCGTGGACGTTACCAACGTGACATCACATGGCGTCCCATGGCAACTTGATGTTGCAGCGTCAAATGACGTCATGACGTCGCTTTACCATGGCGACGCGACGCCGTGAGTCATCACGTTGGAGATATCCATGGCATCATTTGATGCTGCAGTTCAAAAGGGTAAGGAGGTAGGCCGCAAGGAGGCGGGTGCCAAAGCTAGGTGCGGGAAAGAAAAGAGCTGCTGGGGAGCTCAAAACTTTTTTTTCAGTGGGACCCGAACCGGCTCTCGGCGGCCCTGGTGATTCTAATACACTTTTAATATACATCACAGTCCGTCATTTGGTCAACTAACGTTAAATCGTGTACTTGCCTGGCACGTCCTGCTCATTTTCCATTTTTGAGTATCTGGTGAGTATTTTCAGACTGTGCGGAGTATCTGGATAGCAGAATCTCTCACGGACCGACGTTACATTGAATTTCATCCAATGGACAATAGACTAACTCGTGCAAGTTAAAAAGGTTCCCAAGAACCATTTATTAAATGTAAAAAAAATATTGTAGACTGGCTAATTGAGTGGCTGCAGTTAACCAGCTCAATGCTGGATTTAGAGCTCAGAGGCAGTTTTTCTTTAAAACGGGGATACCACACAAATTCGTTTCCCAGATTTTCTTGCATTTTCCCACCAAAATCCGTTTTGCCATGTAAAATCCGGAAATAGATTCGGTCGGTTTAAATCTGCTCGGATTAATCAAAAACCGCCATTGGATACAACCCGTGGACGGATTTGTAGAATCCACTCCGCAGATTCAGCAATCTATTGGCGGATTCTTAAGAACAGATTGCTGAACCCGTGGATTGGATTCTACAAATCCATCCACGGGTTGTAGAATCTGCGACGTGTACTGGTAATTGGTCCATCTCAGGCTGTAACTCCAACCCCTTGGATATCAACTGGCTCTGTTCTGGGGCCCCTACTCTTCTCAGTGTTCATCAATGGTCTTCCTACAACTTGAAAGGAAGCTTCAATACACATTTATGCAGATGACACCATCTTATATGCACACAGCCATAGCCTCTCCGACCTTTAACACATACTTCAATCTGACTTTTTGAGACTTGAAAATTGGATTTCCCAAAACAAACTGTTTTTAAACACTGACAAGACTGTAACAATGGTATTTGGGACCAGGGCTAATTTTTTTAAGCTTCCAGTGACTGAGCTTCAGATCAGAATCAACGCTAACACCACCCTAACTCCTGTTACTAGTTTTAAATACTTGGGCATATGGTTTGACTCCCATTTAACATTTGGGTTGCACAGTGATACCCTGACATCGAAAACCTATGCCAAACAAGGTATACTTTACAGGAACAAATTCTCCCTAAGCCTGATGGTCAGAAAGCGGACGCTTTCACTGTCCCTTCATCTAGAAAGCGTATCGCACAGCAGATGCTAATGCCAATTATAGACTATGGGGACATAGTAAACGACTCAGCACCCCAAACCCACCTTAACAAACTTGACCCCCCTCTACAATTCAATATGCCATTTTGTTCTCCAATGCAACTACAGCACACATCACTGCGAGATGCTCATAGAACGAGATTGTGCATCACTTGAGTCTAGGTGCAAAGGTCATCTTTCCTGTCTTGCCTTAAAATACTTCCTGGGCAAGCTACCCTTCTATCTGAATAAGGTCCTCACCCCTACCACATGCAGCACTTATCATCTGAGATCTGACTCCAAAAGACTGTTCATGGTCCCAAGGTTCAGCAAAGTAACCAGCCGCTCCTCCTCTTACCGTGCACCCCAAAACTGGAACAATCTACCGGAGACTCTCACTGCCGCCACCAGTTTAAATTATTTCAAAACTAAAGCTGTCTCACATTTTAATCTGGTCAGTAACTGTTACATACGCCTATAATATTTATAATCTCTAGCTGTGCATGCTATGTCTTGTATATAATGTACAGTATACCCTGTTCACTTATGTAACTGTATTTGTAACCATGTATTATTTGTCTTAACTTTATGCCCAGGAAATACTTGAAAACGAGAAGTAACTCTCAATGTATTACTTCCTTTTAAAACATGTTTATAAATAAATAAATATTAATTAAAAATCCACAAAACACGAATCGCCCTTTTTGTGATTGATCCGCGGACCAAAGGAACCGACTGATCCACTGTGGATCCAAATTCGGCAAAAAAAAGTGTCCATCTCTAAGATAACGCACTCCAGACTTTGCAAAAAAAAAAAGACAAGGTTTTGTTGCTGTAACACCTCTGTCCTGACGAAGGTGTGGTTAAAGCACCTAAACATTGACTTCAATGAAACTTTTTATTTTTGTTACTAAGTCCTGAGTGCATTATCTTCAAGGTTTTACGATTATATTAGCAGCCGCTGATTAACAGCACTCAGCACCTCTACAAAAACTGAGCCATGGAGCGTTAATTGGGAATAAGGTGTGCGAGATTTACACCAATCTATCTTCTATTGTTTTGAACCAGCCCTGTGTGAGACTGGGACAGGACTAGAGACCTCTCCTGCATGCCAGAGGGTATAATAATGTTGGCTACATGTGTATGTTTGTTTTTTGTGCTAACTAATTCTCCATTGTAAAGCAGGCAATTAATTTGCTAGTATAGCTTTGTATGTTATTTGTAAGGCTATAGTAAACATTTCTATCAAAAACGATTTTGTATGTACCTTGTCTGGGTGGTTGAATGGTTGTTGGTGCACTTTGTTTTTAGACAATACAAATACTATTTTGACTTTTGGGGAATTTAACTTTGTACTTTTTAAAGGAGCAATCCAAGCAACATTTTTTTTTATTAAACTTTTTATTTTAAACTTTTTTTTACATGGGATTGAAGCAGGGGGTCTCTGGAGGTGAACCCATTAAATGCATGTCTGGGAACCCCTTACTTCCTCAAATACTTACCTCCAAAGGAGGTGCTGGTATCTCAGCAACATTTAAAGCTCCCGCATCACGTGGGCCAATAGGAAGTCCCACCTGATGATGTCACAGCTTCCTATTGGCCCCCAGGACTTGGGATCTTTGAAAATCCACCATTACATGAACACAGCTAGCCAAGCGGAGCATCTACCAGCACCCCATACGGAGGTAAGTATCTCAGGAAACAGGGGGTCCCCAGAGCTTAAATTAATGGGGTTCAGCTCCAGAGAACCCCAGCTTCAATCCAATGTCAAAATAATAACAGAAATGGGAGAAAAAATAGCTGCTCGTTTTGCCGCCTTAAGACACAATCTGTTGCTAGGCAATTTTCTCTTCTCTGTATATTGAAGCCAACTCTACAGTAGGTAAAAATACAAATATCTATCAACAGATTTATTTAGCTGTGTTTTGATTTTTATGTTTGTTGAAGAGGGAGTTTGAAAGTAGAACTCATGAACAATATATTAATACAGTATTTGCCAACCTTTTTTTAGTGAAGGAACACTATGTGAAATTCTGAAGAACCCCAACCCTCTGTTATAGCGCGTGTGAGATCCCATGCATTGTAAATTCTTCTGGACTTGTCAAATGACCTGAAAATTGCAGAGAATCCTTTAGGGGTGCCCATGGGAACCCAAGGGTTCCTAGGAACTCCTGTTGAAAAACACTGGAATAAGGATATGTATGAGAATTTCTAAATTTTAGACATTAAACTCTTAGTAGTATTTAGCCTACTAAAGAATCCAAAAAAAACAAAACAGTGCAACTCCCACGCAGGTAAGGACACAGACTAGGGTAATGACGCTCAAGTGTTGGCTTTATTGACACCCGACAGCCCCAAAAACCACTTTGACGCGTTTCGCACGGTACCCCGTGCTTTGTCAAAGAGAACATAAACACAAGACAAACATCGGCAAAAAATACCCATCAGACCCCGTGCTCCAACCAATGGTAACTCGGCACACACCCAGTAACTCCCACCTGCTGAATATTTAATCTCCAATCTGGCTAATCAAAGAGAGCCTACTAAAGATTTATCTGACATCTCCTCTAACCTGAGATCTAGAGACTAGTATTAAAACAATTACTTCAGCCATCCCCCATAACCAACCAATGGGAAAAACTGGCAATATAGACTGAAAAAGATGAGCACATTCAACATGCCCATGCAATCTTTATGTAGAAAACGTTGTCAAATCTCAAAATTATTACAATGTGTCAACAGACTGTATTACAAGAATATTTATATGATCCTTTGTATTCGCTGTAATCATTCTCTGCTCTGGCACTGATTAGTTTGAATAAAATAAGGCAGAGTACATAATTACTCTCCGGTGATTATCTGCATTTAAATACCAGATATAGCACATCTTAAATTATAATCTGTGTTGTTTTCTGTATGATGGCGGCATGTTTAATCACTTTAATGTTCTTATTGTAATTCAGTACTTGCAGGTAACTAAAATGGGCTTTGGGATAATATAAGGAGCTTGGCTTTATATAAGGTTAAAGCAGCAGTCCAAGCTACCGTTTTTCCCTTTTAATAATAATATGTGCATCAATACAATCCAAATAATGATAAGTAATTAGCTAAATTGCTGATCGATCTGGTCTCCTGTGATCGATCTGCGATAATTGCCTTGGGGGTTCACTAAATGGCTTTCAGTGTAGTAGAAGAGGACAAAAGATGTAGAGTTATGTTGTGAAGATCATGTGACCAGGCAGTAACTAGATACAATTGGTGCACTGCTAGAGAGAGGGCAGGACTCAAAAAGGGGTGTGCCAAAGGCTGTTCCAAAGAGGAAGGGGGTGTGACTATGTAAATGGTTGCTATTGAAACAAAAAATGCTTGTTACATTATAATACATTCAAAATGTCATTCAGAATCGTTGTTTTTTTAAATGCTATAAGTATTTTCTCATAGTGCCGAATTGATTTAATTATAAAAACACACGTGTAGGATATTGCTTGGTCTGCAGCTTTAAATATCCATTGAGTGCACTTGTAGCACAATAAGAGGCTACATAATGTACCTTGGATATGTCATAACTTTTGCTTGCATTTCAAATAAACAAGAAAATAAATTAGTAACAATGGTTTGGTATTGTATGGCATAAACATGGATAATCTTTTCAAAATATAAATAAAAATTATGTAAAGTTTTAATATCAAATTTCTAAATTAACAAATAACCATACCCCAGGACTTATCATGTGTTATGTGGTTAACAATAGCAATGGCATTGACTTAGAAGTGTGTGCATATTCTTCATGCCCTGTTGAGAAAATTATCCACTACCTTTGTCTTCAGTTAGTCACGTCTGATTTTTACATTTTTAATGAGGTCAAGTGTAATGAGATTTTTAGTACTTCAGTGATGTGAATTCACTTGAAAGCAATATGCTAGAAAAGTACATCATAATTAAAATGCAATGAAGACATTATCTTTATAGTATGAATTATCCAGATATATCTTGGTTTACTGCACAACCTGGGAAACAGATTTTACATTGACATACATGTACCAGACAAGAGATAAACACTGGCGTTAACCTTAAAAGAGGAAAACACTACAGTTCACTGCTTGATTTTAGATTCAAGAAACTTAAAAAAAAGAATAAGACAGACACAACATTCAAATGAGACTTTTTCTACATGTATGCAGGTAAAGCGAAAAGAAAACCACATATTAAATGCTAAATGCAGCCACATTGTGATAAAGCAATAACATGGCTGTGAAGAGGTGAATTGGTACCTATATTGTCCATGTGGAAATGAAGACTAGGTTAATACCAGCTCAGACCCAACATTTTCCTTGCTTATTGAGAACTGACCTATACAGGCCATTTTAATATGCACGAAGAATACTTCCTCCTTTGTCACCTCATATCTTTTCTGGTGCTTTAAGGGGGACATTGATGCCAAGTATTTTGATATATGTGGCCTGATAAGAAATATACTGTATGCTCTTCCATTAAAACATCTTTCAGTATATACAAAGCTTGGCACCGTGAATGAACTCACATATAACAATTGAGGCTACTAATTTGTTACTGGGTATTTTTATGTACTGTAACTGATACATTTTTCCATCTGGATGACTTCCAAGTCTTTAATAACCTGGCTTATGTTAGATGCTTTGGAAGACGTTCAGATTTGAGCTCTTATACAGTTGGTTTCTGGTAGTGACTTGGATTTGATTGAGCGGGCTATTCCTCAATAAATTCATATCAGTGACCAGCCAAAAGATACAGTAAGGGGGTCATTCATTAATCTGCGATAGTGAGAATCAGGACACTATCGGACAAAGAATCCCATTGAAGTAATGGAAGTTTCCGTGGGATAGTGCATTTATCAGCACTAGGGCAGTTTAATAAATATACTTCTTAAGAGAGAACTCCAGGTATTGGAAATCAGTCTTTTGATCTTATTGCAGACATTTTTATTTAGGAAATTACCACCAGATAGATTGTATTTGATTCATTTTGCCCACACCTTCTTAACCATAGAGGAATATTTCAGTACCAGTCTCTAGGTCTCAGATTAGAGTGAGATGTCAAATCATTCTTTAGTATGCAAAATACTAATATTAGTTTAATGTCTAAAATGTAGAAATTCTCATACAGTACACATCCTTAATAGAGATTGGGTGAAAGTGTCAAAATTCAGTTCACAAAATTCCACGGATCATTTTGCCAAAATCCGTTCTGCACACCAGACTCCACATGCAGATTTCATACTTGAATATCCGAGCAGATTCATTCAAATTTGCCATTGGCTGCAATCCGGACAGATTTTTTAGAATCTGCAGACGGTCGTGGGTTCTAGTCCTGTTGGGTCTGACACAATACCAGCAATTAGGTTGGTGTCTTAGGCTTATTATCAACTCCACACAGTTAGTATGGAAATCCTTTTAGAAAACGTGGGATGGGACTCATTTAAATATACTTTGCATGGCAATTAGCATATCGCTTAGGTGTGCTCCTTTTTCAGCAAAGGCATTCTCTCTCTCTCATCCAAATTGGCAAACAAAATTCGCCCATCTCTAATCCTTAATATTTTTTTTTGAGTTCTACTTTCAATCTTCCCTCTTCAACAAACCTACAAATCAAAACACAGCTTAAAAAAAAAAAAAGAAAATCTGTTGATAGATATTTGTATTTTTAGGAAGGAGCGGCTCAGTGAGTAAAGACACTGAGGCTGTAAACAATGACACTGAGTTTGAATCAGGGGAACCTGGTTCAATTCCTGGTGTCAGGTCTTCGTAAACCTGGGCAAGTCACTTTATCTCCCCGTGCCTCAGACTCCATAAACATAGGTTGTAAGTTGATCCTGACAGGTACTGGGTCTGTAAAATTTACTATGTGCTGCGTACCACACACTATACTGTAATTTGGGAGAAAGGCGTCATATGAAAAACGTATTATTATTAAGAAAGAAAAAGATGATAGTTAAATATTGTAGATATGATTATCGTCTACTTGAATTGGTGTATCTTTTTCAGGAAAAGAATCCGGAGCCTCATCTAATTTCACTTGGGCACCTCAATTTCTTTGGGTCACACTAGATGTAGCCTCTCTTTACACCATTATTTCACACCGGTTCCTTCTCACTCATAACTATTTTATGTTTGATGGGGGTTTCTATCTCCAGACACGTGGTACAGCAATGGGGTCATCATTTGCGCCTTCCTATGCCAACCTATTCATGGGTTGGTGGGAGGAGACCCACGTGTTTGGAGATAGAAACCCTTATCGACAACACATAGTCACTTACCACCGGTGCATTTATGATCTCATCATTGTCTGGTCTGGCACTGTCACTGAATTACACAACTTTTTTTTTATCTTAACACCAACACTTACAACCTCACTTTCACACATCACTATCACCAACATCACATCAATTTCTTGACTCGTGCCTTTATGACGGTTTGGACATGCAAGTATATACCAAAATATATAGGAAACAACATTCTCGTAACACTTTGTTACATGCGTCCAGTTGTCACAATCCCAATCTCATAAAAGGTTTGCCATATGGACAATTCCTGCGTCTTCATAGGAATTGTTCCACTTTAGATGACTATGACATTAGCTCCCAAGACCTCACAGAAAGACTCTGTACAAGGAGTTATGACACTGGTAACTTACAGCAGTCCTATATTCGAGCAAGAGATATACCTAGAGATCACTTGATCAATACAGATCTATCTACTTTTTCTCATGTTAAACAGACTCAAAATAGTCATGATTCCAAATCAGATACATCTGAACCACCATTTCTTATCACGCAATTTAGTACACAGTCAATCAATATTAAATCCATAATTAAGAAACATTGGAAGATTTTAAATACTGATGTACTTTTGAAAGATATGGCTGCTATGGATCCAAAATTTGTATTCAAAAGGGCTCACACCTTAGGAAATATGGTTTCACCTAGCATGGTCTCTACAAACAAAAATGATGCTAATAAAAATACTTTTTTCTGTTGTTTCCTATGTGGAAAATGCAAAATCTGCCAATATGTTCAAAAATCTAATATTTTCAGCAATAGTGAAAATAACAAAGAGTTTAAAATTCTCTCCTTCATCAATTGCAATACTGACCATGTGATCTATATGATCACATGCGGGTGCAATAAAAGATATGTGGGACTTACCAGTAGAGCATTCAAAATAAGGATGCTAGAACACATGAGACATATAAAAAATATGAATATCACTGATCCAGTCTCTAATCACTTTTAAGACTGCCAACATGGAAACCTAAAAAACTTTAAATGTATTGCTTTAGAACGCATTAAACCACATATACGTAGAGGAGATATTTCTAAAATCTTATATCAAAGAGAAGCTTTTTGGATTTTTACTATTGATACAATCATCCCAAAGGATCTCAATACAGAATGGGGTCTTAAAGCTTTTCTCCAATTAAACCCTGGTTATCTGCTTTTCTTCCCCTTCTTCCTTCCCTTCCCCCCCCCCTTCTCTTCTCCTCACCCCCCCCTTCCCTTCCCCCCTCTTTCCCCTCTGTTTCCTCCCTCCCTCCCTTCCCCCCCCTCTGGTCCGCTTAGACCAAGATTAATGGCTAGATATTACATTTTTATCTTGCCATTATATTCATGTTTTATGTAATACAAATGAGAATGTATAGATGTTTCATAATATGATATGTAGTTCTCTACGATAGATAGATATATAATATATAATGATAAACATGAAGTAATTTATGTTGATTAAGATTCATACAAATATGTTTATATATGGAGAATTTAAAAGATTAACAATAACATCATATCTACAGTACTCCAAACATTAAATAATTATGATGCAACTGTATATCCACCATGTGCTAACACTTCTTGTGTTATACAATTTGGATGTTAGGATTCTTAATATGCTAACATTTATTATTTTATGATACAAACAATTTTTGGAGTAGATATATCAAGAATTTCACTACAACTGTATTCTCTTTAAAAGTATATCTATCTATATATATATATTTCCATATCTTTGTGTCTTTGTATAGATATCCACTTCAATGTCTTTTATGTAAATGTGTTTTCAGTCTTTGCAATTGCTATTTTAGATTTACTAATTGATTCAGGTGTTGCACACCTACTAACAAGCTTGTGGGAGGTTTAAATAGCTCCCTCCCACTGCTAACGTAATACTCCTTGAGAAAGGGCAATTTATGCCCGAAACGCGTGGGAGGAGGTTTCCCCATTTTCGTTTGTCCTGAGTGTTCCCTTCATGTAGTTTAATAAAAAATTCCCTGCTTTTAAAATCATCCTGGTGAGTCCCTGTCCCTTTTGAGTGGCTGCAGCATCGATCTTACCTTTTCTCTACTTGAATTGGTATTTCATTTAATTACTGTATTTGTTTATTGTATTTCCCTTCATTCAAGTGAACCTAAAACGGAACAGATTTCTTTAAGAAGTGTGGCTGCCTGGTGTACACACTACTTTTTCGCTAGGCTTTTCATGATTATTCTCCATGTTCATGTTTGTTCTGGTTGTTGAAGCAAAGAGGCTGGAAAATCTCTCCTGAGCCTCAGGGGCAGATCCTTAGACTAACAGACATTGTGTTATATCTGCCTACTAAAAATACAGAATTCACATGCTGAAAAAAGCCTGCCCAAATGTATACTGTATTACATTGATTAAATAAGAATCTTCCTCATGGGGCAATTTAACAATAGAAAAACATGAAGAGAACTGTTATGTTTCAAATCTCTATAGGTGTTTCTCTGATCTTAGACAAAATATCCTAAATAGCCAAAGTACAGCACTCCATAAATTAATAGCAGTTCCAAAAGATTATTTGTTAGGCACTGTGACTATTGTGGCTCATCTGGCCAAATATATTATGTGAATGTACGTGTAAACCTTTATTTTCGGTGTTTAATGTAACTACAAGCATAAAAATGTGTTTTAAACCATAGCCATGGTCTCTGGACATGCAGGATAGAGAGAAACCATTTTTTCAGCCCACGTCTGGAGAAATGGCTATTGCTGGGACTGGAGGGGGACGGGTGTGTACACAGTCCTTGGGAACTGTGACTCTGAAGGCAGGGTCATTGTTCAGGTCAGACTGAGTCATCAATCTCCATAGGAGGTATCGTGCTGAAACTGGACCCCAAGGTTTTAAGGCCCAACTGACTGAGGCATTAGGGGTTAGTTGGTTTGAATTTACCACAGCCCTGGTTAACCTACTGTGTGTACCTCAGCTCTGCAATTGGTCCCCAATAGCATCCGTGCTGTTATTGGTCCTACACGTAGCATCCACTTTCTCCATGATTTCATATGTAGACAGGAATCTAGAAAAAGGCCGGCCGATCTTAGTCCCACAGATCATTCCTTTCCAGGCGTGGAGATGGAGTAATTGGTGTTCACCGAGGCTGTGCCAGAGACACGCAAGATGTGTGGCATGCCTTTCTGAAGCGGGAGATTTAAACGTGCCTGCTTTCATCTTGCAGACAGTTCTGTCTGGAGTTCTCGATCCCCCACGGGAGTGAGAGCTGCTCCAAGTAAGCCATTTTGGTGGCGCTGGGCACCTAGGACTGCTAGGATTCCCCCTGTATTCCCTGTGTGGTGTGAGTATAGCTCTGTTGGGGAAATTGTGTTGAGTCTGTTGATTCCAGCTGAAATTAACAGCTGTCTATTTGATTTCTGGGTCCTGTATGGTGCTTGATGCTATGAAAGAGTCCCTGTCTCCCATCACAGGCACCAAATCACCTGGAAGTGTGAACAGCATGCAAATAATATACTGACTGAGGCAGGTCTTTGAAAACAATGGCCTGCTAAATATTACCACATGCAAATTCAGAAACTGAAGTAAAACAATATTTTCTGTTAAATTAGTTCACGTTTTATTATTTAATGATAAATAAAAATTTTTTTTTAAATAGTGTACATCTGAAAATGCAAATCCTAATGCATTCATGAAATACAAAGTAATGCGGTGGCATGAATTTCGAGTCGGAAAATGTGATAGAACATTAAAATAAACAATCTTTAAGATTTTTCTGAAGGCGGTAAAAAGGTTCACTTAAATCATTTATTATACATTTCAAGTACGCTGCAAAAGATCATACCGGAGTTGCTGAAAAAAAGATAGGAGAGACATCGTGTTCTTTTATAGACTGTGCTTGCATTGCTTGTTTGGTCATTAAACTTCTGAGAGCAATTACGTTTGCAGCGGTGCCAAGTGTAAAAGGTTAATATAATACTATTTGCTGTACAAGAAGTATGATTTATATATTCTCTCTTACCAGTTTTTACCACGAATTAAAATTGTGTGGGTGACCAGTTATAGGTTATGGGTTCAAAGGGCAATGTTAGAGAATACTTTTTGCTCTGTGAATATCACTAGGAAATGCAAAGTAAAAAAATATCATTTTTTTATTTTAAAAAAAATCCCATATACCAGTGCTTCTCTGGAAGCATTCCACAATGTTATATTTTTATTTTACCCATACTGGGATGGAGGCTGGTTGAGCCCAGATGCAGGGAGAACCAGAAGAGGGCAATTCAGTGGCATAACTACAGGTTTTGTGCCCATCTACAAAAAAATGTCTAGGGCTCCCTAAAAAAAAGTTTTAAAAAAAACTTTCCACTGGGGTTGCCAGATCAGTGGCCCTGGGACACTCCCCCCCCCCTCACACACCACATTGCTCTCACATCCTCACACTCACCTCATGTATTACATTCCCCCCATGTATTTCTCTTGTCTCACTCCCTTTCTTAGTCTTCCCCACTCCCAACCCCCACACACACTGTATTTCCTCCCTCCCAACACCACCCCTCCCCCCATCCACACACACATAATTCCACATACACAGGGAAAGGGCAAAGGTATTTAGCACACTAGTCGAACCTGCGCCCCTTCCCCCCAAAAAAAATGCCACAAAATTTTTAGAATCTTTTGTATGTTAGCTTGACTTGCCCCAGCCTGAAACAACCCTCTCACTCTCTTACCCACCGCTCTCATTCTCATGCCCTCATCCCCTTTTCATCGCCCCCCAGTTAAAATTCCTTTCCTGTTGTGGAGGTCTTCCCTGGCACCGGAATTTCTCACTTTCTTCCAGGTCGCCGATGTCAGAGCGCCGGGGGGTTCTCTGCCACAGACACCGTCACCCTTCTCCTCCCCTAGATGGATGCAAATATCTTATATTAAAAGATCTGAACTGATTTATACAAGATGGGGATTGACACGTGCAGGATTTTTGCAGAAAAGCTCGAATCAGGCGAGAATTGTACTTTTTTTTTTCTCTCAAACCTTGAAAATGTCAAAAGTTTGCAAAGCAAAATTACCAAGTAACATATATCTATCTCCCTTTATATACTACTACTGTATTTTCATGACATTCAGTCAAAAAGTGCCCAGATTCTGGAAAATGTGCTAAATTGCAGAGATTTAGTAAGTTTGGAAACATTGGTAAAATAATCTGAAGACATTCACACATCTATAGTTGCTGCCTAAAGATAAAATGGATTAAAATAAATAAATGAAATTAAAACACAGTGAGGAAACTGGTGTAAAGTGGAGGTACGTTTTCACTGCTTCGCTAACCTGAGTGGCAGTTTTTTCTTATTTAAGGAAAGTTAGTGGTACTTTTTGTTGCATGTAATGTGAATCTGTGCTGCAGGGTATTGTCTAGACATTATTTTGTCAGCTACGCAGAAACTTTTTGAGTGATAACTGATGCCACAAGGTAACAGTGACTACGTGATTCTACTACATAGGTGCCTTTTCCTATAAAATGCCCTTGAACAATCTGTTTCATTTGATATACTCTATATTCTTTATTGTTATTTGTCATAGAACAGTATTTCATCTGTGATATTTGATATATCATTACAATGACAAACATTTCTCTCAATATTTCAGAGTTCACTTACTGAACATATCCCTGTAATTGACTTGATTTATGGGTCAGTGGCCAATAATCTTGGTCTGCTACAATTTTCCGGAGATATTAGTTGGGGCAGTGT
This sequence comes from Ascaphus truei, assembly GCF_040206685.1. Classification (NCBI taxonomy): domain Eukaryota; kingdom Metazoa; phylum Chordata; class Amphibia; order Anura; family Ascaphidae; genus Ascaphus; species Ascaphus truei. The sequence continues at coordinate 39,452,970 of NC_134498.1, forward strand.
TTTAGAAGCTCTTTTCAGCTTTAGAACTTTAATGGAAAAAAACAGAAACAAAATCAGATTGATTTTAAGGTGAAGTTCAAATATTTTCACTATAGTTTCAATAAACCAGACATCCAACTTAATACATGTATTGCTACAGTACATTTAATGCACATTAGCTATGAGAAATCCAGTTAGAAAATAACTTAATATGCATATCATGTCATCTTCTGTGGAGAGTGATGTATTTGTATTAGGTTTTTTTTTAGGTGTTTTTTTTAGCAGTTCTTGATGTTTATTAGTAACAAAATATAGTCCTTGGTCTATATTATTTTTTAAATTGTTTGAAAATAATATGATATTTAAAATTCCAAGTAATACAACATGTCATTAGGCATCCATGTAAAAGTCCTATTTAACAAATGTATTCATTCTGTCTTCTTGCACATCACATACATCTTTGGTCTATTTGCACAATTGGATGGTAGGGACAATGTAGTTTGCATATTGAAGGTCAAGCCCAGCCATTGACTCTCTGTCTAGATGGATTCATAGGATCCCCCATGTATAGCCATCTTATTCTAAGATGGTCAAAATGTACTATACTATATGTGTGTAAACCTTTATTCAATGTAAAATGTGACTCATTTATTTCTGAGTCTCCTTTGTGTGCCATGATGATCATTCACTTATCCAACCTGTACACTTAGGAATCTGAATGTAGTCACTCTAAGGGGGGAGGTGCAGTGCTTGGGAAAATTGTGAGAGTGAGGTTGAGCAGTCCTCAGGTCTGGAAGACGTTGGTTCGACGAGCAGAGCCTTTGTTCATCTCAAACATTGAGGCACCTATCGCTGCTGAAGATATCCGGTCTGTTGGGGGAACCGTTGCTGGGTTTGAGCCCTTTAGGTCTGTTCTCATTGGCCAGGTTGAAAGTCCCGCTTTCCTTAAGCCCACCCTATGGACTTTCCTAGACGCACAGTCACTGCCCCTGGTCCGGATTGGTCCATCACAGGTGAGCACTCGCTCTGCAATTGGCCAGCATGTAGCATCCGCACTATTATTGGTCTGCCCCTCAGTTTCCATGCTTTTTCATGGACACGGGGAAAAGTATGTAAAGAGTGACTGATCTGAGCTCATTCTTGGAATTAGCATGTAAGCTATCTAAGCTGTGTGCTCTGAGGCTGTGCTGGAGACACCCCAGAACAAGGTTCATATCATGTAGCTTTTATTAGGTCATAATAGATATTTTAGGATTAACTGTGACCTATCCTGTATTCTTTTTAGCTTACCATTTTACAGCAATTTAAATTCCTAAAATCAAAAACCCATAACTTCCCAAAAATAGACTATAAAGGATACATAAAAGCACAGAGAAGTGAACACATTTACATTTTTTTGGGAGTAAACTAATATGACTTCAACTTTTAAAACATTTGCTAGAAGTATATGAATTTCAATTTGATTTTCCAGACCGAAAAAAAAAACCTGAATAATAGCCTCATATAGAGCTGCAGCATATTTCTTTATGTTTGGGTTCTTCCATAACTACAGTAATTGCGAGAAGTACATTTCACATATTGAAGATCTAACACGTTTAGTGTACACTATAATCAGAACATACTGTTGACTAAGAAGGACAAGATGAAACGATGTGCTGGTGTTTCTGTGCAGTGCTATAAATAGACAGCATAATACCATTTAGCAGTAATCATGTCAGTAACACCGGGGTGAATTAATGAAGGAAAATTATATGTTAAATCAAACTCATAAGAAATATGTGACTTCTGTTGAACTTTAAGAAACAGGTTAATTGGCTAAAGTGGTTGCTGCATATTTTGTGCAAGGTAAAATGTTACCTATTGAATGGCAATACAATTTATTTTTAGCCCATAGGATTGGGGTTTAATTAATTGCCATAAAAACATTTAATACATCATTTTAGATTTGAACGTGACTTTGATATGAGGACATAGAGAAGCAGGGTGTCGGGGACATACACTCTCTGTTCTCTCTCTGTGTATACACCTGTGGTCCGTATACAAACTGGACAGATTATAAAATGATTTGGAAGAGCCTAGGCCAAGGGTGCTCAACTCCAGTCCTCAAGACCCCCCAACAGGTCAGGTTTTAAGGCTATCCCTGCTTTAGGACAAGTAAACTCAATCAGTCCCTGCTTCAGCACAGGTGGTTCAATCAGTTCCTAATTCAGCACAGGTCACTCAAGACTTACAATCAGTCAAAGACTGAGCAACTGATTGTGCCCCCCGTGCTGAAACTGGGATACCCTTAAAACTTGACCTGTTGGGGGGTCTTGAGGACTGGAGGTGGGAAGCACTTGCCTAGATAGTTTAGACTAGATGCTTAGAACTGTAGTTGTAGCTTAATCTAATTAAAATAATGGCGTTGACAACCTTGTTTAAGGACATTACGTCCAAAACGCGTAGGAGGTTGCACAACCCCTTTGGGTGAAGTTCATTTGCTGAATAAATTATATATTTTTTTAACCACCTGGCTCCCTGGCAGCACGCTGCTTTTGTCTTCTTTTTCGCGGCTGGACATGCCACAGACTCGTGCAGGCTCAGGAGTGGGTAAGATTTATTCTACATATGGTTATCTGAAGAGTTTGCCTTTATTCCAGTATTAATTCAGTTTTTCTCCAATGAGTTAACTTCAGGAGGATTTATCATCACCTTGATTGTTCGTTTCAGGAGATACTATTGTCCTCTGCAGGACCTAATATTGAAAAGCTTAAATCAGCATATGAACATAAAGGCATAGTATAGGTAAAGCCAGGGGTGCACATACGTTTTCCCCAGCGCCCCTCGCCTGCCCTCCCCCCCTACTCATGCCCCCCCCTCTCTCATGCCCCCCCTCTCATGCCCCCCTTCCTTACCTTGTTTCTGGCCTTTTTCGACACCACAATGTCATGTGACGTCGTGTTGCTACGTCATGTGATGTCGTCTTGTCATTTGATGCTGCATTGCCATGGCGACGCATCGCCAGAAGCCATCGGAGACAAGGTAAGGGAACTTACAGAGGCCTCGTGTGTGCTCCCAGGTATTTCCTGTAAATGCTTTGGTGAAGAATGTGGGGCCTCTGTAAGTACCGCCCCCCCTCCCCCCAGAAAATCTTGCGCTCCCCAGTTTGCACCCCCATGGGTTAAGCTACAAAAACAAATATTAACAGGTTGTGTGACTGGCCCATTTACTTATTCCTGTAACACAGGTTTGTGCATAACTTATCTTCATTAGGGGTGGTTCTAAAAAAAAGGATCCCAGGTTATTCAGTTTATTTTCGCATTTGTCCTTTCCAGATTGTACATTAGTCAATGATTGTACTGTATACCACCTGATTTGAGAACTATTATATATGCTTTATTTGATGATGATTTGTCTTTGGTTAGATGTTGCCGTCCAGGATCATTAATGGCTAAAACAGAGAAGTAAAGTCAGTGTTTAACCTCCTGCCGGTTCATCCATATTCTAATTACTTGCGTGTCTGTTGTTTAAAGGGAACATTTTTGTGGCCTTATGCTCACCTACAGTAGATGCCCTATATAATGTGCATATTTTGAGATATTTAGTAACCTTTAGAATTGGTCATTAGGCAAGTATCAGGCTAATCGGGCATTGCTCAATATTTGCATGATTGTTTATCCGTGGGTCCGGCTGGAGTGGAGCTTTTTTCGCTCTTTCATTTGGTGACTAAGCAATTTGGCATTTTCAGTGCAAAGGAAATAACACAAGGTCTTACATTTCTGGGAATTAGGATTGATTCAGATGAAATAGTTTTTTGTTTACCACTTGACAAGTTAGATTGTTTGTGACAGCTTATTGATGCAGCATAAGCTTTGTGTAAGATTTTCATGCATGGTTTACAGCAAGGGTTCTCAACTCTAGTCCTCAAGACCACCAAAAGGGGGGAGCTGGAACTGGGATATCCTTAAATTCTGACCTATTGGAGGGTCTGGATTTGAGTACCCCTGGCTTATAGTCTCTTCTAGGTCATCTATCTTGTGCTTGGAAATGTTTCCAGTTTTTCTCTCATGTAGTGTAGTTCCCATGTGTGGGTTAGATCATGGTATCATTTAGTACTCGTAAAGAGGACCTAAGGGGATCAAAATCTCTGTTATCAAAATACAATGGCAAAACTAGCTGGTTTAGTGACCAAGTGAGCATCTTTGAATTAATTTATTTACGGGCACTCCTGAGGGCTTATGGTTTGGGAATTTCTTCTGTGGTTATTGGTGTGTGGAGCAGTAGTGTTTGGGGTTGAATTGGGTTATTACCCAACATACTAGTTCTTTAACCATTTTCTTTGATTGGGGTGGTGGAACGTTGGTAAGATGTATTGATGAATGAGCAGGTACAGTAGGGTTTTGGTCAGAATTGCGTGGTAATGATGATTGATTAGCTTTCGCCAAGTTTGTTGCAGTCAGTGCGGTTGTTACATCAATTTTAAAAATTATTCTCCAAAGTTTTAATATGCTGTGAAAACTGGATTTATTTTCAAGTACAAATATTCATAAATCCATCAAAAAAAATGTGGTTCACCAGGCTTAAAAAAGAATTAAAAAAATTCATGCAAAAGCATGCAATTCTGCCTTCAGCGACAATGAATTTGCTTCATACAGAGAGAAAGAGAAAAAGAAAGGAACACACTTGAGATACCACGGATACAGCAGGGCCCCGCTTATTGGCGCCCCGCTTTTTGGCGATCCGCTGATACGGCGGCACCGAGAAGGGGGCCGCCATGTCTCCTCTGAGGCTTTTCTGCCACCGCGCATGCGCATAACATAGGTCCCGTGTGCACAAGGGGGGAAATGCCAGGTTGCGCATGCGCACAAGGGGGGACATGCCGGGTTGCGCATGCGCGCAAGAGGGAAAATGCTGGGTTGCGCATGCGCATAGCTGAAAATCGCAGGTTCCGCTTTCGCCGATTTTCACTATACGGCGGGCCATTAGAACGGAACCCGCCATATGCCCGGGGCCCTGCTGTATATGCTAATTGAAATAATTTAAATATAATTTGCATATTTTCCAGGTATTTCAGGTGTGCCCC